>NC_090871.1:5755061-5757561 GCF_036669935.1 Montipora foliosa
CTTGCGGCGCCAATGGTTCACGGCTCAATTGCATCTGCTGTCCGGGGGTTTCGGGTAATTTCTTTGCTTGACATCGGGTACGTAGATTCCTGATGAATCTAAATACATAGGCGCTTGTCCTGACAAGTTTTCTCCAGTTTGAAAACTTCTTACAGTCGATAACTTCAAGGGAACCGGTGAGCAGAATGGCTTGAGTTTTACGGCGTTCCTTGTCTACTTCGTTCAGGTCAGCTGTTGAGTTTTCTTGAGGCCACTCCTCCTCGGGCAGTCGTAAGAATTCTGGTCCCTGCTTCCATCTGCCAATCAGTCGTTGTGCCGGTATGCCACGCGAGACGTCATCAGCGACATTTAACTCTCCAGGGACATGTCTCCACTGAGACGGGTCAGAACTGCTTTGAATTTCTGCGACTCGGGCGGACACAAACGGTTTGAACCCTCTCGCTTGACTGCGAATCCATGACAATACGATGTTGCTGTCTGAGAAGAATACGACTTTCTCAAATTGCAGTCTTGACTCTTCTGCTATGGACTGATATAGCCGGGTTGCTAGTACTGCTGCTTGTAGTTCTAGGCGGGGTATGGTCAACGGTTTCAGTGGGGCTACTCTTGATTTGGCGGCTATGAATCGTGTGTCATACTCATTGCTCTCGGTTCGCCATCTGACGTAGGCACAAGTTCCAAAGGCTTCGTTGGATGCGTCAGAAAAGATACAGAGTATTGGGAGTGCAATCGCGTCCGCTGGGGTGAGGGATCTTTCAAAGGTCACGTGATTCAAGTCTCCCATTTCTTGGAAGAAACGACTCCATTCTTCCCGTGATGCTGAAGGCAGCTCTTGATCCCATTCTAAGCCTTGTTGCCACAGACGCTGCATTCCGACTTTAGCGCGAACTAGAAAGGCTGCTGCGAATCCAACTGGATCAAATATTCGAGCAATCTGGCTGAGTACTGTTCTCTTGGTCAGGGTAATGTCGTTAGGCGGGTTAACGTTGAACAGGAGCATGTCTTTGGCATGATTCCAAACAGTTCCTAGTATCTTTTCTTGTGTTTGGCCTTGCAGCAATTTCATTTCAGGATTCTCTTGTCTGATAATTTCGTTCTCTAAGGACTGGTTTGAGAGCCATCCCTTGACTTGAAATCCACCTTTCAGCAATACTTCATCCAGCTCAGTTGTCAGTCGCTTGGCCTTTTGAACGGAATGGACTGAATCACAAATGTCGTCCATGTAGGTGTTGTTCTTCAATACCTGGGCAGCTTCGGGATACGAATCCTTTGCTTGATCTGCGGTTTTTCTCAGAGCGATCTGTGCCATAGCAGGTGCAGGCTTATCTCCAAACGTCAGCACCGTCTTTACATAAACATCAGGCTCTCGATTAGTTTCCATGTTTCTCCAAAGATATCGGTGTACTTGCTGATCTTGCTCGGGGATAAGAACCCTGTGATACATCTTTGAGATATCTCCGGTTACAGCTACTTCATTTTCTCTGAATCGTAAGGTGACTCCAAAGAGGCTGTTTAGCAGGTCAGGCCCTTTTATCCAGTAATCATTTAGTCGGTGACCTTGAAATGAAGCAGATGAGTTGAAGACTATGCGGATGGGCGTTGTCTTTTCGGGTCTCACTATCTCGTGGTGGGCAATGTAATGGATTGGCCCCTTGTATGTCTCCAATTCCTGCTTTGTGAGCTTGCGTGCAAACTGCATCTCTGTCATTTCCATCATTTGTCTGTCATAGGCAGCTGCATGCTCCGGTGTTTTTGACAGGCGGCTCTCAATTGCTTCCAGCTTCTTCTTAGCTTGTGCTTCATTGTTTGGCAGTTCCTTCGGATCTCGTTTCCATGGGTAGGGTATTAGCCACTGGTGCCCAATCCTTTGACAGGAGTCTTCAATAATTTTCAATTCTCTGCGTTCTACGGGACTTAACTTGTCAGCTTCACATTCACAAGGCTTGGCAGCGACTCCCATTGTTTCTGTTGTCCAAAAGTCAGTCATGTCTATAGGCGTGGGGACTTTTACGCTAAAGACGCGGTTCACTTGTTCATGTTTTCCGGATGTGGCTCCAAATATTACCCAGCCAAGGGGGGACTGTCTTGCTATAAGGTTAGCAGCTTCCCTGGTCTCACCTGTATGCAGTTTTGGGTGGTCAATGCCAACGAGTAGGTCAACCGGGCCACTTTTTCGGCGGATTTCCTCTTTTCCGAGGCCAAAAATTCCAGCAACGTGACTGAGCTTTATTTCGGTAATGTCACTGCTTATACACGGGATGCCCACGGCTGTAACAGTATGGATAACATTTCGGCTCACCAGTGATCGGATGCGAACACGGAATAGCTTCGTTATCAATTCTTCTTCCTCCCCTCCAACTTTAGCTATGGTGATGGTGACTTCCTTTCCCTTAAGACCGAGTTCGTCTGCTACTGACAACTTGATTAAGCTGACCTGAGCACCAGAGTCCAGGAGCAGGTTTCCTTGCCTTTTGACATTTTCAGATCCCAGAATTTCCAC
>NC_090871.1:5765061-5780061 GCF_036669935.1 Montipora foliosa
AGCGATCGATTCTTTTCCTTTGCCGAGAAAGCTCGATGACCTGTTGTCTTCTTTTCTGGCAACCATCTTGCTTGCAACGAGATTATGCGCATGCATCAAATGGATTCCTAACGCACCAATCAGGCAAAAGTCTCCAATTGCTTTTCGCAATATGATGAGCAATGGAGACTTTTGCCTGATTGGTTCGTTAGGAATCCCATTTGATGCATGCGCAAGGCATGCGCATAACCTCGTTGCAAATAGACTATTTATATCGTATGTGACGACGCGTGTGATCTGAAGAGGAAATCGAAGCGTCTCAAAAAACCATCAAATCATCCAGGACAACGTAGAAAATAGTAGCTGAGTGAACTTTATTTATCTAGCTGTCCATAAAATGAGTTTTCGAAAAGAAACAACGCGATTTGAAGTTTTAATGGAACATTTTCCTCGATTCGTTGACTGTCTCAAAATAGCGTGACGTCACGCGCTCTCGCATCCTTAGCGTTGTCTGCCTGTGGTCGTAGGTTTGATTCCTGCCCAGGACTCTGATTTTAAAGTTTTCCTACCTCCCGTTGCCCGTTGTCAACGCAACTTGTGTTGTATCAACTCCTTCCCTCGGGCCCATTACACATTTCCATCATGCGTGTATGTCGGTATTGTTTTTACATTTATTTTGTAGCGGTCACGGTCATTCAGTTGTAACTGACGCACGCACGCAAACAATCCACCGATATTGATTACCATTAATTTATTTGTAGCTGGGTTCCTTGTTCCTGCTCAACACGTTCCAACGAAGACTTTGCCAGGTAATGAGACACTCCTAATTGATTATTTTTTTGTTGTTTGATTGAACTATACTGCTTTCTGTTCTTTAATTAGTTGTACATTGTGATCACATAATATGCCTTATAAGCCTGCTTTAAATTAAACTCTTTACTGTTTCTCATTGTTTAATAGCAAGAACAAGTAATGCATGCGTAATAAATTTCCTACTCGCCTCTCTTTTCTTTTCTTTGGATTAAAGTCAGTAACTATGTCGGCACACATTCCTTTTATGCATAAGTTAACTGTTTATTTTCTGAGTGATCACGATCATTCAGAAGCTTGGCTGGTTGTCACGAACGCAGGCACGCACCGCGCACGCAAACAATCAACCAATGTTGCTTGCCAATAATTCATTTGCAACGACTCGAGGAACATATCAAGGTAATAAGTAACATTAGCCTGAGGGCGTAATAAATTATTTGTTTCTTGTGTGATGGAACCATGAACTGCCCACCATTCTGAGAAAGTAAGTAAATGATATGTATCTTGAATTATTCCTGAACAGAGAAGGTTTTAGTTTTTGAATTCGCTTAGATTCAAACTTGAGGGTACCACAAAGCAAAATGACGATTGAGAAAGCATTCAATCAGTTTTAGCCATGACAAACTCTTTATGTCTACTCGCTTTAAAGTCTTACATAAAGCTAAGCAAAACCAGAGCCTCGTATAATGTATGCGTTCTCATCACAACTTTGAACCTTGCCGAGCGAAACCATGTATTTTTTGAGTTGTTCCTAGCAATCATGAACAGTCATCTCACCTCGATCCGTTCTCTTGAGAACTTTTCAGCTTTCCGCTCCAGTTCCACTCTTTTTGCATACTAGGCATAAATGATTTGTGTTATGAAAGTTAAAATGGATAACCACATTAAATCATCAAATTTTGCAGAGTCATTTCTTGTTGTCGAGCCTCACGTCGATTAGCACCCATTTTTGGTAAGTTGCTCACTGTTACTCATTTCTTAATAACACGAACAAGTAATAATTTATGTGTGATAAACCAGTTCTGACGAATTTTGCGTTACTTTTTGTTGTTTTCTCTTTACTCAGTTTGAATCAAGTTACTGACTACGTCAGAATTCCTGATATGTTTATTTTCTAAAGTGATCATGATCACCGTCACTCATGATCAGTTGCGAATGACGCACCCAGATGATCCACTAGTATTATTTATCCCTTAATGTTTTGTTCAGCCGGATTCATTTTTCCTGCTCACAAGGTTTTAAAGAGGAACATTGCAAGGTATTTGGTAATATTAGCTTGCTGGGTGTAATCAGATATTTGTCTGTCGTTGCAAGATAATAAGTAACAATTAGCTTGAGGTGTCACGGTGCTAAATTATTTGTTTCTTGTGTGATCGAACTACAATGTAAAAACTGCCCTCCATTCTTTTCTTGCACATCGAGAAAGTAAGTAAGTAAATGATGTATCTTGAATTGTTTCTGAACAGAGAGGGTTTTTAGATTCAAAATTGAGGGTGTCACAAAGCAAATGACGATGAAGAATGCATTCAATCAGTTTTAGCCATAACAAACCCTTAATGTCTACTCGCTTTAAAGTCTTACTTAAAGCTAAGCAAGATCGGAGCATCGTATAATGTACCCGTTCTCATAACGACTTTGAACCTCGCCGAACGAAACCATTACTTGAGTTTTTCGGAGCAATGGAACAGTCATCTCACCTCGATGAGTGTTCAAATTGGACTGCTTCACTGATCAGTTGCGCTGTTTGCTCGAGTATGAAATGACTTCTCCTTGCTGCTCCATTTGTTAGTTCTCTTGAGAATTTTCAGCTTTCCGCTCCTGTTCTACATTTTTAATGCATACTAGGCATAAGGGAATTTTGTTATGAAAGTTAAAAGTTTTCCTACAAGATTCGATAATGCATGGATAACCACATTAAATCATATTTTGCAGAGTCATTTCTTGTTTTCAAGGACCTCGCGTCGATTAGCATCCATTTTGGTAAGTTGCTCACTGTTTCTCGTTTCTTTATAACACGAACAAGTAATAATTTATGTGTAATAAACCAGTTCTGACGAATTTTGCGTTACTTTTTGTCAGAATTCCTTACAAGTTTATTTTCTGAAGTGCTCACAGTCACTCATGATTAGTTGCAAATGATGCATCCAAATGATCCACCAGTATTATTTATCCCGTAAATAATTTTTTCAGCCAGATTCATTATTCCTGCTCAAAAGGTTTTAAAAAGGAACATTGCAAGGTATTAAGTGATATTAGCTTGCTGGGTGTACCTGTAATAAGTTATTTGTCTGTCGTTTGATTGAACTGTGAGACAGTGACTAGGTCACTTGTGTTCATTTTGTGTTTATTTTATTCCAATTATTTTCAACTTCTTTTCATTATCCTAATTACTATTATTTGCTTGTTTACCCATAATTACTCAATTTCCTCATATTTTTGCTTGTGTAGTTGTGTTATCCCCACACATTTCTCTTACCTAATTCCTGTTGTGTAGGAGTGGTAAACTCCTTCTTCCCTCAGGTAAATCCTGTATTAGTGGGTAGTAGATTTACCCCCTAGCCTTATTTGGTTTTTAGTTAGTTTTCTATTTTCCTAAAATCCATTGTAAATTGGCCACCATTTACTTGAAGTAAGTTCAGTCGGTTCAGTTAATTTATCTGAAGAGTGTCAGTCTTAAAAGGCAAGTCATTTTCCAAGTCTTCTGAGGTGTGTAGTTATCAATAACATTTGGTATGTTATCCGTATTTTCCTATTTCTTTATTTATGGGTAGCCTTTAGTTTAATTACTACATATAGCTTTCTGTTCTTGATTTTAGTTCTTAGCAGTGATTGCAAAATTTCATTTGCTATTGTCTAGCTTTATTTATCTATGTTGACCTTTAGTCTGGCACAGCATGTGATTTGCGCCTTGAATATTTTTGCTGTTTTCCAATGAGTAATTGCTGTATTTTTGTCTCCTGCTTTGTATCCTTTTAATTGCATTTGATTCCAAATGATCCGTTTGTTACCATTATTTCACAATTACTAGTTTCAATGTACTATTGTGGGATTATTGTGCAATATGTAATTTGAAGCTCTTGCTTTTTTCAAATCCATGCTTCATATAATAGTTCTTGGATTACGACATTGTTTAGTTTGTTTACAATTTGAAGTCATTCTACTCGTTTTGTCGGTAATTTCGTTGCCTTTTAGTTCCCAAGCATGTTTCTTCATGTATCAGCTATTTACCATAGTTTTTATTGTTCAGCAAGTGTAAATGATATCAATTTACTATGTTAAATCCATTGGCTTATTGTGGCTTTGTTTATTTGTTCGTTCCCGATCTCGATCCACTGTGTTTGCGTAGGTATAAATGATTTGTGTTAGAAAGTTATTTCCCACTAGATAATGTTTTACCAAAAGACTTGGCAGTGGATAACCACATGAAATTAAAATTTTTAGAGTTATGAAAAATGGGGCGAGACAAGAAGGAAACGCTTGCAGACAAACCCCTGCATTTTGAAAACTGGCAATTGCAAGTTGACCTGTGATGCATGTCATCAGCTGTCATAAATTGACCAAGAAAATATTTGGTCTTCCATAGTGGAAATTGAACTTTGTGCAAGAGAAGGTTAAAAAATTTGGCAAGGAAAATAACGTGCATAACAGGCATTTCTACACACGTGTAAATGAGCACCTTTTCTGGGGTAAAAATTATCATATTTTCTTTCGCTCCGACGAAGGGCTAACGCTCGAAACGTCAGCTTTCCAAATCTTTCACGGTGGCCATTCGACCTTTATCAACTCGTTTGATAAAATAAATTTCTGTTTCAAGCATCTTAGTTTGTCTAAACATTGTCAGGATAATTGCGATGTTTCTTGCTTAGAATTTAGTGAAAATGCTACCTCTTTCTATCAACTCAAAAACAGGGAGAGCTTCCATATTGAGCAGATGAAACCGGTCAAACTCAACAAACAAGTTGATCATGTCGGTTTAGCATTACACTTTTAAAATTTACCATTGTGTCAGTTACAGTATGTTTTCTATAATATCGTTGGTTTATAGTTTGAGTTTAACCTCCTTGTAAGGAACATTTAAGAGCGCCTCTCAGCAATTTTCACCTAAGACCGTGGAAGATAAAAAGATCGAAAAATTGCCAAAATTTGTCACAATAAAGGACTACCAAAACCATTTTTAGAAAAATATGTTTTACTTTGTTTTGATAATTATTTTACCTGGACGGCGACTTTTTCGGTATGGGGCCTTGCGAGCGAGTGAAAACGACTCCAAAATGTCGCTTGTTTGAATCGCTCTTTTTGAAATAACGAACGAGTAACTTGAAAATCAAAACAACATGGCACAGCTAGAGTAATTCATTCACCCTTTAGCGCTGTTAACGGTACAATATACCAAAACTGGAATTTTGACCAAATTTTAAAACTTGACCTTTTTTAGACTGATTACAGACCCTTGCAAAACAAATCTGGAATATTCTGGTTATTTCCAGAATGTTTCTTAGGATATGACAAAAAAAATTTCTAGAAATTCCCAGAATTTACCAGTTTCCTTTTCTGGAAAATTCTAGAAAATTCTAGAATGTTAATGAAACATGCTAATTAGGGAAGAAATTGCCAGCTTTATTCCAGAAATCATAATCTGGGATCAAATCAGGTTTTTCCAGCTTTTTCCAGCTTGTTACAAATGCTGCTTTCTAGATTTTCTAGACATTCCTGCATGCTATTAAATGAAAGCATGTGAAGATCATGTATTAATTTCCAGCTTTTTTCAAGGATATTCCAGTTTTTCATGATTTTCCTCGGCCTTTTCCCACCAGTTAATTTTATTCCTTGATGGTTTTAACTTTTGGTTCCTTTAAGGCAATTCAGCCATTGGTAACTTTTTTAATTTATCAGGAATGACTTTACTAAGCTTCTTACTCTAAGCAGTCAAATGCACAACAAAAACAGGCATCATTTTCTTGTCTGTATAAAGAACTACCAAAGATCATTGAATACTTTGTTTAACTATAAAGTTTTTTGTCATTAGTGGTAATCAGGCAGTCATGTCTTGTACCTTCCCTTGTAGAACCAGACACTGTGTAATCTATGTAAATCCTATTTAACGACCTTATGTAAATAGTATGTTATGATATACATAAATTGGATACAGAAGCCTTGTTCAAAGGCTATGTTATACGTATGCCTCATGTATATATTTTAAAAGGAAATGCTATGTTTTATCTAGTCAAATGGAACCTTTACGGAGCATATGTAAAGGCTATGTTATGGGGTTTTTGTGTCCAAAAATAAAAATGGTTTCAACATAGTTTATACGTAAATTCGAAACAGAAAATACACAACACATACATAATTATCAGGTGCTCCTATAAAATAATATTCCAGCAAATCAGAAATGTGCTGGAAACTACAAAAAATCCATTGCAGTCAAGCTATTAACAGTTATTACCATAGCTCACAGACAAAAACAATTAGACGACAGATTTTAAAGCAGTTACATATTTTTATTGCATGAACCTAAGCATTTAATTCATGCCAAAATCTTTGAATTGGGTTCTTGTTTTAAATTTAACGAGACCCTCCATGAGGGTACACTGGGTTGCCTGTGGTAAGTGCACCGTTCCAGACAATTTTTTTTCAAGTTGGGGGGTCATTAAGACCATTTAAGGGGTCACCCAGAAGTCATACCAGCAGAGGCCCTTTGGCTCACAGGTCCTCACACGTTCGCACGACGAACAGATCCTTTTCTGAGGTTAAAAACCTGGCTACCAGCCTATTAATTAATCATTTGTCGGGAAAGAAGAAATTCCTGTCCTCTTTGGAAATTTTAGACACGCATTGCTTACATGTGGTAGTGAAGTAAAACAGCAATTTATTCCATATAAAATGTCAACTGAGCTGTGTGTTGTCTTCTAGGAGATTCAAGTTGTCCTTGCATAATATGTAGCTCTAGCAGTGCACGATATTGATTTGGTATTGTCTATCATTGTAGTGCCATGATAGAAGTCTTGGGTAAATAGCCTGAGAAGACATGTGGTTACTAGCAAAGTACTGAACCCAGAAAGATTGAAGAAAATAAATGGGAAGTGAGAAACATTGGCTTCTGGGCTGACATGTTGATAATTTTCAAGCTCCCTCACATCTTCTTTCACCTCAAGTTTAAGCGTGCCCTCTGAGCATCTGACAGCTTTGTAATACTAAAGTTTACTAAAGTTAATTGCAGGAGTCCGGCGGGGTTAGTATCTGGATGGGTGACCTCAAACATATACCCCTTTGTAAAACAGGAGCATTGGACCGAAAATACTATTGACGCTAACCAATGCGAACTCAGCAAGGTACAGATTTTGTTAGCTTGCTCTATGCAAAAACAAATATTGATGCAAAAGTAAATTGATACACAGTTTTTAGAAAGAGCAGAAGGAAGTTTCCTGGACGGTCGTTCGAGAATAACATATTTACGACATGAAAACAACATTAACTTTGAACCGTGAATATAGAATATAAAAAGTTACGATCAGCGACAAACATTGTGGGGAGATTTTTGCTACGTTCAATTTTGTTATTGTACTTTTGGTTGCACAAATTAATCGCAAAATCGAAAGTGACATCGCCGGAATTCAGCGGGCGCCGTGATTAATTTTGTGTCAAATGATGGCAAGGTACCGGGTTTTCGTAAGTTTCTTTTTCTGTCAAGTGTTATAGAGTTTGACAAGAAATGAGCAAAGTCAAAAACAAAGATCACAATCGCCCAAACTCTTGAGGTTGACCCCGGGGTTGACCATTGTTTCTGCTGAGTCAAAAATTTACTCTCCAAGACAAGGTTTTGTATCACCAGGTAATTCCATCATTTTGGAAATAGCAGCTACTTTATTGTTCATCTGCGTCACAATTTAGTTTTGTCCAATATACACAAACGGATACGATTCGTCAATTCCGATAGTCCATTGGTACCAATGGTAGGATTGGTACCAATACAAAAGAATGTCATTCCAATGGTTCTGTTTGTGAATATGCATTTCATTAAGGGGACTTTCACTATTTTCCCAATTATGATGGTCTATTGGTACCAATCGTACCATTGGTACCAATAGAAAATGATGTCATTCCAATGGTTCTACTGGTGAAACTATTTTCTCATGTGATCTAGCTGGGTACAGCCTACGGGGCAATTCCGATGGTCCATTGGTACCAATGGTACGATTGGTACTAATAGAAAATTATGTCATTCCAATGGTTCTATTTGTGAAAAAAAAGTTCGCTTTCACACCAAGTAAAGGCACGCAATAATTATAATGATTGTTCCTCGTTCTACAAGCCAACCACAAAAACAAGTTAGCTTTTACACCAAGTAAAAGCACGCAATAATTATTATAACGAGATGCTTCCGTGAAGCATACACTGGGTTGCCTGTGGTACGTGTTACAGAAAATCACAAGGCACTGAATTGTGTGGTATTGAACTACAACATTCCAGTCTCTGAAGAATAACAAATAAAAGAGAAGCGAGAAACATTGGCTTCTGGGCTGACATGTTGATAATTTTCAAGTTCCCTCACAACTTCTTTACACCACAAGTTTAAGCGTGCCCTCTGAACATCTGACAGCTTTGTAATACCAAAGTTCACTGAAGTTAAACGCTGTCCTGCAGGGTTAGTGTTTGGATGGGAGACCAAAACAATATACCCTCATCAAACAGAAGCATCGGACCGAAAATACTGTTAACGCTAACAAATGCGAACTCAGCAAGGTACAGATTTTGTTAGCTTGCTTTATGCAAAATAAGAACATCATTCTAAGAGCTTATTCTACGCAAAAAGTAGGTTCTGGAGGTAATTTT
Source organism: Montipora foliosa (assembly GCF_036669935.1). Lineage (NCBI taxonomy): Eukaryota > Metazoa > Cnidaria > Anthozoa > Scleractinia > Acroporidae > Montipora > Montipora foliosa. The sequence goes on from NC_090871.1 coordinate 5,773,684, forward strand.
GAGAGTGGAAATCAAGGTTACGCGGCAGACGGCAAATACAAACTCGCGATTTAATTAACTTAACACACCAGAAAGACGCTAACCTCATTTTGACAAGATAATGCTTTACTATTGCCATAAAAACTATCCAGTTACGCTCGCATATCATAAAACATGATAGAGGCAAAAACCCCTTGCTATTTCATTACGTGCGTGAAGAGAAGAAACTCAGTCGTTTCAAATATGCGCAATATTGCAACAAACTAAATTTCAGGATCAAACCATTTACACGAAGAACCTTTTCCTTGAATAATGAAGCACAAAATAGACGACAAGCTTTCTTTCAAATAATCCTTGGCTGTCACAATTCCAATTATTTTTTTTTTACCTGAAGATTGTGCAGAGTTGATCACAGATCCACGTGATCGAAGGTGTTCGATTCGTTCTCTGTCTTTGTTGAACCCATAAGTTACCAGAGAATTTTCCATTTGATTTCAGTGTTCTACATAACAGCACAGTTGGTAAATATTATTTTAAGAAATACAGCTCACTTTGATTTCGACTCGACGGGCGATAGATTGTTGTCGAGGTCCATTACTCTTCGCTTTTTAGATTCCAGGTGTTGGTTTTTCACCGCCTGCCTAGTTTATCCAACTGACTTTCCATTATTGAGCTCCATAAGGGTATATTTTGTTTAAGGATCCACTAAAACGCCATTCGCGTTACATCACTTTCGACGCCATTGGACACAGTAGAATCATTAACTTAGCCTGCCACCAGAGAAATCTACGCAGTTCCACTACCCTCTCGATCCTAGGAAAATACGCGCAGAAGGCTCTATGCACACCATCACTTACCAGGGGAGTGACAGGCAAGACTTTTACCGACACGGAAGAAAAAAAAAAAAAACACCGAACAAATGCCAAACACTTTCCGACTGGGATTGCCATACGGCAACCCATTAAATATTCCTCGTTCTATAAGCTTACCACGCAAAACAAGTTCGCTTTAATTACACCAAGTAATAGCGCGCTATAATTATTATGAATATTATAAGCCAAGCACCCAAAACAATTTACACCAAGTAAAAGCGCGCTATAATTATTATGAATATTCCTCGTTTAATAAGCCAACCACACAAAACAAGTTCGCTTTTACACCAAGCAAAAGCACGCAATAATTATTATGAATATTCCTCGTTTAATAAGCCAACCACACAAAACAAGTTCGCTTTTACACCAAGCAAAAGCACGCAATAATTATTATGAATATTCCTCGTTTAATAAGCCAACCACACAAAACAAGTTCGCTGTTACACCAAGTAAAAGCACGCAGTAATTACGATGAATAGTCCTCGTTCTAAAGCCAAGCACGCAAAACAAGTTGGCCTTTACACCAAGTAAAAGCACGCAATAATTATTATGAATATTCCTCGTTCTAAAGCCAACCAGGCAAAACAAGTTCGCTGTTATACCAAGTAAAAGCGCGCTATAATTATTGTGAATGTACCTCGTCCTTAATAAGCCAAGCACGCAAAACAAGTTGGCTTTTACACCAACTAAAAGCACGCAATAATTACCATGAATATTCCTCGTTCTGTAAGTCAACCACGCAAAACAAGTTGGCTTTTACACCAAGTAAAAGCACGCAATAATTACCATGAATATTCCTCGTTCTGTAAGTCAACCACGCAAAACAAGTTGGCTTTTACACCAAGTAAAAGCACGCAATAATTACCATGAATATTCCTCGTTCTGTAAGCCAACCACGCAAAACAAGTTGGCTTTTACACCAAGTAAAAGCACGCAATAATTACCATGAATATTCCTCGTTCTGTAAGTCAACCACGCAAAACAAGTTGGCTTTTACAACAAAGAAAAAGCATGTACGCAATAATAATTATGAATATTCCTCGTTCTGTAAGCCAACCACGCAAAACAAGTTGGCTTTTACACCAAGTAAAAGCACGCAATAATTATCATGAATATTCCTCGTTCTGTAAGCCAACCACGCAAAACAAGTTGGCTTTTACAACAAAGAAAAAGCATGTACGCAATAATTATTATGAATATTCCTCGTTCGAAAGCCAACCACAAAAAACAAGTTCACTTTTACACCAAGTAAAAGCACGCAATAATTATCATGAATATTCCTCGTTCTGTACGCAATAATTATCATGAATATTCCTCGTTCTGTAAGCCAACCACGCAAAACAAGTTCGCTTTTACACCAAGTAATAGCGGGCTATAATTATTATGAATATTATAAGCCAAGCACCCAAAACAATTTACACCAAGTAAAAGCGCGCTATAATTATTATGAATATTCCTCGTTCTGTAAGCCAACCACGCAAAACAAGTTGGCTTTTACACCAAGTAAAAGCACGCAATAATTATCATGAATATTCCTCGTTCTGTAAGCCAACCACGCAAAACAAGTTGGCTTTTACACCAAGTAAAAGCACGCAATAACTATCATGAATATTCCTCGTTCTGTAAGCTAACCACGCAAAACAAGTTGGCTTTTACACCAAGTAAAAGCACGCAATAATTATCATGAATATTCCTCGTTCTCTAAGCCAACCACGCAAAACAAGTTCGCTTTTACGCTAAGTAATAGCGCGCTATAATTATTATGAATATTATAAGCCAAGCACACAAAACAATTTACACCAAGTAAAAGCGCGCTATAATTATTATGAATATTCCTCGTTCTGTAAGCCAACCACGCAAAACAAGTTGGCTTTTACACCAAGTAAAAGCACGCAATAATTATCATGAATATTCCTCGTTCTGTAAGCCAACCACGCAAAACAAGTTCGCTTTTACGCTAAGTAATAGCGCGCTATAATTATTATGAATATTATAAGCCAAGCACACAAAACAATTTACACCAAGTAAAAGCGCGCTATAATTATTATGAATATTCCTCGTTCTGTAAGCCAACCACGCAAAACAAGTTGGCTTTTACACCAAGTAAAAGCACGCAATAATTATCATGAATATTCCTCGTTCTGTAAGCCAACCACGCAAAACAAGTTCGCTTTTACGCTAAGTAATAGCGCGCTATAATTATTATGAATATTATAAGCCAAGCACCCAAAACAATTTACACCAAGTAAAAGCGCGCTATAATTATTATGAATATTCCTCGTTCTGTAAGCCAACCACGCAAAACAAGTTGGCTTTTACACCAAGTAAAAGCACGCAATAATTATCATGAATATTCCTCGTTCTGTAAGCCAACCACGCAAAACAAGTTCGCTTTTACGCTAAGTAATAGCGCGCTATAATTATTATGAATATTATAAGCCAAGCACACAAAACAATTTACACCAAGTAAAAGCGCGCTATAATTATTATGAATATTCCTCGTTCTGTAAGCCAACCACGCAAAACAAGTTGGCTTTTACACCAAGTAAAAGCACGCAATAATTATCATGAATATTCTTCGTTCTGGAAGCCAACCACGCAAAACAAGTTCGCTTTTACGCTAAGTAATAGCGCGCTATAATTATTATGAATATTATAAGCCAAGCACCCAAAACAATTTACACCAAGTAAAAGCGCGCTATAATTATTATGAATATTCCTCGTTCTGTAAGCCAACCACGCAAAACAAGTTGGCTTTTACAACAAAGAAAAAGCATGTACGCAATAATTATTATGAATATTCCTCGTTCGAAGGCCAACCACAAAAAACAAGTTCGCTTTTACACCAAGTAAAAGCACGCAATAGTTATCATGAATATTCCTCGTTCTGTAAGCCAACCACGCAAAACAAGTTCGCTTTTACACCAAGTAATAGCGGGCTATAATTATTATGAATATTATAAGCCAAGAACCCAAAACAATGTACACCAAGTAAAAGCGCGCTATAATTATTATGAATATTCCTCGTTCTGTAAGCCAACCACGCAAAACAAGTTCGCTTTTACAACAGAGAAAAAGCATGTACGCAATAATTATTATGAATATTCCTCGTTCTAAAGCCACCCAGGCAAAACAAGTTCGCTGTTACACCAAGTAATAGAGCGCTATAATTATTATGAATTCGTAAAGGCGACCTTTTCCAGCGAACAGTTTTTTGAAACAACATATTTGCTATTAGAGGCAAAAACCCCTTCCTATTTCATTACGTGCGTGAATTGAAGAAACTCAGTCGTGTCAAATATGCGCAATATTACAACAAACTAAAATTTCAGGATCAAACCGTTTCCATGAAGAACCGTTTCCTTGAATATTAAAACACAAAATAGACGACAAGCTTTCTTTCATATAAGCCTTGGCTGTCACATTTCGAATTATTTTTTCTTACCTGAAGACTGTGCAGAGTTGATCACAGATCCGCGTAAGGTGTTCGATTCGTTCTCTATCTTTTCAAAACAAAATAGAAAATAGAGCTAAATATTGTTACCTCTTACCATTAATTATCTGAAAATAAGTCCTACAATCTTCTAATTTGCAAAATCAAAAAGTATGAGACAAGACATTACAAAGTCATAAATGCTAGCGCCCTCATTTTTTGAATGACCTTTACAAAAGAGTGATAAATGTATTTTTTTGGATTATAGTCTCTATAACTCAATCAATAAGACTGGAATTTTGCAGAGTGGTTAAGCATTTGAATCAAAAACCCTCTGAGGGGAGTCGGAATGTATGGCAAAAACATCTACTATGTGTACGAAATACAGATGACATAAAATAATGGAAACAGGCGACAAGAAACAATATCACACCAAAACATAACGTCTTGCAAACAGTAGTTAAACAATAATTATGTTACCATTTGTGTCTGGTGCCCCACGAAGGAGCCATATTAAATTAAAGATGAACTGTCCAAGTGAAATTAAGATTGGTTATTTAATAGTAATACATGAAGCAGCAGTTAACCTAGCAACCTTTGTAGCTTTCTTAATTGGTGTTGATAAAAGAATCCTCCTTACAAGAAGGGGTTTCTCTCCACTAACTAAAACATTCACTAATTAGCAGGTAGTTTGAGGGGAATATTGTGTGTGAATGGTGGCTGAGTTGGCGAAACATCATACACAAAAGTTAGGGTTAGTCTGTAGAATGAGGGGGAGAAATTTACAAAGCAAACTCTCAACCCCAAAATAAGGCTAACAAATGAAACAAATTCTGTGTGAAATTAAAAACTTTAATCACAGAAACAGCCAGATAGTACATGTATGAAAAACTGAATCACGTAGGAGGGATTAACAAATATTTGACCATAAAAATTATTCAGCAGACGTGGCCGGCTTGGCGGTGATATCTCCAAAAAGGCTCGTGGTGTATGAGGCCACCAAAGCAGAAACAGCCACAAGTCAAAAAGGGACCTTGCCGAGTTCTGGAATATGTACTCACTAGATGCAGATGTAGAAGTCCTTTAAGGCCTTTTACTGACACCTTGAAAACAATATGAAACAGAGAGTTACTGTATTGATATGTACTATTTGATTGAGTAAAATGGCTAGATCGGACACATTTTTTTTTCTTTTCTTTAAATAGGCCCTCAGACCCCCAAAAATAGATACCTGTGATCCTTGAGTGTGAAATAGTTATGCTATATTTTTTAAGTTCTCTGTGTGGTGTTGCTAGTCAAGCCTAACAATAAATACAGTCATTGTTATTTTTATGGTATGTTCCAGGGCTCATGCTCTTAATTATTTTATTTATGTTTCACACTGTGGAACAAAATGTGATCATATTGATCAGCCACAGGTTAGCTTATTTGTTGGGGCCGAACTGCACAAAGGCAAAGAAAACAATATGGGGTTTGGGAGAGAATGGGGAGTCTTAAAACGTAGCAGTAGTGATAGGCTACAAATTGCTTTTCTTCAAGGGAGGATATTCTACAAGGAACTGGAATCATTGCTTTGTCCTCAGATGGTACAAAATATGAAGGAGTTGCCATGGAATAGTATGGCTTTTTTGCATAGTTATACCTAAGGGGGCAAGGACATGGTATTTACAATAACTTATCAGTTTTGCATTGTTTTGCTGTGATCCATTTTAAGTTTAGTCTATATATTACCTCGAGATCAAACATTGTTTGCCATGTTATGAAGTGTTCTTACACATCTGTCCTTCTGTGGAATGTTTGTTTCCAGGCTTTAAAGTAATTAGGTAGTTGGTTTAAGTTGGTAACACGTTGATCTGTTATTGACTGCAGTGGACTGTTATCTTTGAAGACATTCCAAAGCATTTCACATTTTCATAAGTTCTTGTATCTTTTCTGTGGTGTTTTCATGCAAAGCCATGTCTTTGCAAACTTTTTCGGACAGAGTATTAACAGCAAGCTTTACTCGTATTTTATTTAAATTATCAAGATGGAATTACAAGCGCCCTGATTAAACCGTATTTGTTGTTTGTTGATTTTCCCAAGCGGGTGAAATCT
>NC_090871.1:5792561-5802561 GCF_036669935.1 Montipora foliosa
GTTGAAGCTGGTTTGAGCCACCTTGACACGCACACGCTAGTTTCTGGATAGTTTATACATCAGTGTTTTCGACACATACAACGGAATTAGCATGCTTGTGGTCAATATAATACTCTAAAACCCGCAGACCACCACACCATGTATGTCTTGTAGGTTGGAAAGGATTTCTTGTTTGTTAAAGTTCTGAGAGAGAGAGCGAAATTTATTCTTAATCTAGGTGCAAGTTTCATTCAGAAAATGTGATTAAAATATTTTTTCAAGAAAAACAAAAAATTGCACAAGGTGGCTGTACGGCTGTGAGGGTGCATGTATTTCTTATTTTACTTATTATATTTATTACTATGATATTTATGTAATAATATTATATAAATTATACATAATACTAGTATAAAATTATATACTATAATAAAGTTCTATATAACGCCTGCTCTCATTGGTTTAAACATTGTGCTTTATGAGAGTACAAAGCACGGAACAAACGAAAGCTCACGCCATCATCCGCAGAAGTGGCGGATAAATTTCCGAATTTTTCCTTGGGTATTATTGAACAGTTTGTTTTCCAATTGCCATATCGGAAACGTGCAGGTTTTCATGGGCAACAATTCGGCCGGTTTTCACTGAACATAATTATTTAGATCCTCTTTTTTGCTGTTTTTTACGGACTGAAACATAGAGGCACTTGTTTTTCCTGAATAAGTCCGGCCGGGTGAATGAATCAGTTGGAAGGCTCTCTGGGTATAAATCGGCGTCTCAGTTACCGTGACTAACTGTACGAAATCAGTCAACTGATTCACTTTAGTAGGGAACGAGAGCAACTAGGTGAAAAAGAAATTTCTGTTAAAGTGGTACTACGACCAAAAAAAAAAATTGTTTTTCCTTTGGATTTCAAAACTATGTTAACTAAACACTAACTCACCCAAGTTTTAAGTTCTGATTTTAAAAAGACACCTGTTTATTCTAGCTGGAATTTTCTTATTTATTGGTCCGCCATTACTAACTTTAAAATCTTGAGAGAGCTGGGTCGAGAAGAAAATGATGTCAAACACTCACTAGTTTAAGAATGCAATGCGTGTGTACGCGGCCTAATTAATATGCAGCACGGGAGTTTCGGGCTTTCAGACTTTTCAACCCGTGTTTTGCATATAAAATAAATTGCGTTTACACGCTGAAATTTTAAGCTAGTGAGTAAATGACGTCATTTTCTCTAGATCCAACCCTCTGAGGTCCAATCGGCCAGTTTTGAACGTGAGTAATGGCGGACCGTGAAATCCAAAACTTACACTCAAAATAAACAGCCTTTGGATAAAACTCAAAGCTCAAAATTTTGCCAGTTAGGTGTTAAGCGAACACGCTTTCAAAATCTGAAGAAAAAAAGGAAATGATTTTTTGATCATAGTACCACTTTAATAAGGTTTATAGAACAATGCTCTCAGCAAATAGGACAAGCCGGCAATGGACACCTTTTCATTTCTCTGCCCTCGAGTTAGAAGATCCAACTGAATCAGCCGGTTACCATTAATTTACAACTGAATCAGTTATTGACATGAATAGCGCCGGATAATAGCGGAAGACCATCCCTACGATTTTCCTCGCACTCGCAGTAACTTTTGCTGTTCTCCGGGTCAACTGAATAAGTCGGGTTGTGTGACTGAATCAGTTGGAAGGCTCTCTGGGCAATCAAGCTTTTCCCGTACGAAATCAGTCAACTAAACAAGTCCACGAGACTTGACGCAGTTATCAGTGAGACAACTTTATGGTATATGGACCTATATGCAAAGAGATATATATGCATCACTGTTCATATGCTTCTGGAACTAAGGCGGAAAACATCAGTGAATAAGCAAAGGAAAACAATCCATCACGCCAATTTAAACGACACCAACACCAGCGCAAATGTCACGGGCACGTGTCTACAATGTAATTCAATTCACAATCGCAATAATTGAATTTACCAGAGAATTATTCAAAGCTTTTTTTCTCCTTGTTCTTTTATTTTTCCTTTCTAGTTCCCGACTAAAGCAAGGCTTCCAAGGCAAATGATTATTTACAGAATGTAAAAAAAATTTGACTAAGACACGGCAAGAAAAGCAGTCGATGTTTCTTATTACAAAGGTTCTAAGGGGCGTGCAATTCATCGCAAGAGCTCGTACATTAAGGGCTTAATAAGTGTTTGTTTGATTGGGATCAAATCCAGATCTGCCTGCAAATGCCAAAATTCATCCACAACGGGCGAAGTAAGTACATGTAATTGCTGTTTTTTCTTTAATTATCCGTGCGCGTGTGTAAAAATTATAGGTAATGCGGCTTTCTCAAAAAATAGCATGCCTTGACTGCGTTTTGGCTGGTAAGGAACAAGTCCGTATTGCAGGTCATTTTTGCTCCCATAAATTAAACAGTGATTTAGCAGTCGGTATGAAAATTGTCTGCTTGAAGGTCACAAACAGTTTCAATATTGACGGTGAGTCAAAGATTGCTTTATGTTCATAAAGAAATTAAAGAATAAATAATGTGTAAAAAAATTGGCACGAACACAGGGCTCTCCCTAGTTTTCAGTACAACTGGTTGGGGCCTTTTCAAACCGGTCAAGCATTTAGTTAATGTTGGACGTTCTGCAACGGATAAGCGACTTCTGAGTGTTTGCAGGCGGTAATAAGTGCTTTACAAGCGGTAGATTTTACCGGTTACCGCCTAATAAAGAGAACCCTGGAACGTGGTTGCTTTTCATTGGCACGGACAAAACTGCTTCAGTTGTGGTTTGATTTGAGCCAGACAACTTGTCATCACAAGAATTACGATTGGCGGAGAGGGTATGAAACAGTCAACTGATTCAGTACTGATAAGCCACCACTTGATATTTGATTCCTATTGGTTAAAACTGTACTGAATCAAACATTCCAGTTTGTAATTTTGCATTCCAGTTTGGATTTAGCTGGTGTTAAGGGTTAATCCGTGCTCCCCTTTCACTGCCATGTGTGATGCCCATTCATGTGGGCAGGCACAATTTTTGTTATTACCTCTCCAAATCGGATCGAGATGCCGTGGGCAAATCGCTGTACCCAACTCTTAAACCTGATTCGATAGCCAATGGGAAGCCAATGAAGTTCGTAGAGAGCTAGTATAGTAAATGGTTAGAACCCAAATGAAAACGAACAGCATACTTAACCCTTTCAGCCCCGTGGGGTTCCCCATTGACGAGTAAAATTGTCTGGCGTTAGACAGAGTAAAATCTATAAGTGGCACTATTGGGAGTGAAAGGGTTATTAAGACTCCATTGGTAGTACGGTGTCTAAGTGGCTACCCACATGTACGCATTGCGTACCTACTTTTTTAAACAACGCCGAGAAATACGAAAACACAATACTTTCAATGTCCTGACTACAGGATGCTAAACTGGCACAGCAAGATTAATTGAGCAGTGAGAGGGAATAACTATCTTAAGCCAATTTTCGAAATGCCTTTCTTCATCAGGGTTTCCCAACGAATGATTTTGGCGTATGGAGAAAGAGAGGGAAGGCATAATTTGAATAACCGGATTATGCATCTCTAGTATAAAAACGGCCAATTCTGTCCTGACGAACAGCCTTTCTCAATGGAAACATGTGAGCAGTTCAATTAGCTCATTCAAAGTCCCTGGATCAAAATACATGGAGTAACCAGGTATCCAGACAAAAAAAATTGTGACGAAAAAACAAGCAATTCCGACATTGGATAGATTTAGACATGAAATAAAAAATTATGAGTTTGACGTCAATTTCAGAAAATTAAATATTACACTCTTAATGGCATCCCCTCCTGTTAGGAACTTTTAATTAGCTTTCGATAAGAAAGATGAAATGGGATGCCATCGCTTTTCTATAGGCTGTTTTTCCCTCATTTACATAATAGAATTTCTATTTTTAATGTTTGGTGATTATTATTGTATAAAACGCTCTTAGTCTGTTAAATGCCCAAGTATTTATTCTGTAACAACTGTCTCCATTAGCCGAAATCATTCCTTGGGAAACCCTGATGAAGAACGGCATATTTCTTTCAAAATACTAGCTTAAGATAGTTATTCCTTCACTGTTCAATTAACCTTGCTGTGCCGGTTTAGCATCCTGTACTCAGAGCATTGAACCTATTGTCTTTTCGTTCATTTATCTTCTAGGTACACCCCAGATTTCTGAGAAAAACTTCCTGGTTTTGATTATCAGCAATGGTGGATAAAAAGTTGGACCTTTTGGAGCGGCATATGCAAGAGCTTAGCGTTGCAAGAAAGGAGGGAGACAGACAAGGCAAGGGTTTGGCTTATTTCAATCTTGGTAGATACTATCAGAGCACAGCTGACTTTAATCAGGCCATAACAAATTACAGAGAAGCATTAGCCATTTTTAAGGAAGTGGCTTTCAGGGTCGGAGAAGGAGCGGCCTATGGAAATCTCGGCAACGCTTGTGACAGTCTTGGTAATTTCAAGCAAGCCATAGAGTATCACCATCTATGTCTTAGTATTGCAAAAGAGGTAGGGGACAGGGCCGGACAAGGAAGAGCTTATTGCAACCTCGGCAACGCTTACCAAAGTCTTGGTAATTTCAAGCAAGCCATAGAGTATCACCATCAACATCTTAGTATTGCAAAAGAGGTAGGGGACAGGGCCGGACAAGGAAGAGCTTATTGCAACCTCGGCAACGCTTATCAAAGTCTTGGTAATTTCAAGCAAGCCATAGAGTATCACCATCAAGATCTTAGTATTGCAAAAGAGGTAGGGGACAGGGCCGGAGAAGGAGCGGCCTATGGAAATCTCGGCAACGCTTATCGAAATCTTGGTAATTTCAAGCAAGCCATAGAAAACCACCATCAACATCTTAGTATTGCAAAAGAGGTAGGGGACAGGGCCGGAGAAGGAGCGGCCTATGGAAATCTCGGCAACGCTTATCGAAATCTTGGTAATTTCAAGCAAGCCATAGAAAACCACCATCAACATCTTAGTATTGCAAAAGAGGTAGGGGACAGGGCCGGAGAAGGAAGAGCCTATGGAAATCTCGGCAACGCTTATCAAAGTCTTGGTAATTTCAAGCAAGCCATAGAGTATCACCATCAAGATCTTAGTATTGCAAAAGAGGTAGGGGACAGGGCCGGAGAAGGAGCGGCCTATGGAAATCTCGGCAACGCTTATGACAGTCTTGGTAATTTCAAGCACGCCATAGAGTATCACCATCAACATCTTAGTATTTCAAAAGAGGTAGGGGACAGGGCCGGAGAAGGAGGAGCTTCTTGCAACCTCGGCAACGCTTATCAAAGTCTTGGTAATTTCAAGCAAGCCATAGAGTATCACCATCAAGATCTTAGTATTGCAAAAGAGGTAGGGGACAGGGCCGGAGAAGGAAGAGCCTATGGAAATCTCGGCAACGCTTATCGAAGTCTTGGTAATTTCAAGCAAGCCATAGAGTATCACCATCAACATCTTAGTATTGCAAAAGAGGTAGGGGACAGGGCCGGAGAAGGAACAGGTTATGGAAATCTCGGCAACGCTTATCGAAGTCTTGGTAATTTCAAGCAAGCCATAGAAAACCACCATCAAGATCTTAGTATTGCAAAAAAGGTAGGGGACAGGGCCGGAGAAGGAAGAGCCTATGGAAATCTCGGCAACGCTTATCAAAGTCTTGGTAATTTCAAGCAAGCCATAGAAAACCACCATCAACGTCTTAGTATTGCAAAAGAGGTAGGGGACAGGGCCGGAGAAGGAGCGGCCTATGGAAATCTCGGCAACGCTTATCAAAGTCTTGGTAATTTCAAGAAAGCCATAGAGTATCACCATCAACATCTTAGTATTGCAAAAGAGGTAGGGGACAGGGCCGGAGAAGGAGGAGCTTTTTGCAACCTCGGCAACGCTTATCAAAGTCTTGGTAATTTCAAGCAAGCCATAGAGTATTACTATCAACATCTTAGTATTTGCCAGGAAACAGAGGACCCAATAGGGCTGGCAATCGCATGTTATCATATTGGTCATGTTCATGAATTTTTTGGCTCCTTGAGCAAAGCTCTTAATTACTGGCGTCTAAGCGTTTATTATTTTGATGAAGTTAGGCGTCTTCTTCAGTCAGAGGATGCATGGAAAATAAGCTTTCGTGACACAAAGGGGTTTGTGTACACCGCTCTGTGGACAGCACTCTTGAAGAATGGAGAGGTTGATGAAGCTTTGTATGCTGCTGAGCAAGGACGAGCACAGGCTTTGGCAGACATTTTAAAGATGCAATACAGTGTTGATGAGAAACCTATGGTGAAGGTAACTATCTCTTTGGTTATGAAAGATCTACCTTCACAAACTGTTTTCACAGCACTTGAAGGGAACACGATCAGCTTCTGGTTGCTAAGAGATGATATGAGGATAAATTTTAGACAAAAGAAAATCGAAAATGGAACTGCCAAGTCTCTGATGAAAAGTACGCTAGAACAGATCAATGCAGGGGTTGTTTTGCGATGCGAGAATCGTTCACTTGAAAGACAAGGCAGCGACTTCTCGAGCAGTAGGGAAAGTGTTGAAGAAACTTTTCAGTCTTTGAGCTTCTCTGTGCACTCTTTGCAGCCCTTGTATGATGTCTTAATCAGTCCTATAGCAGACTTGATCCAGGGCGATGACTTAGTGTTTGTTCCTGATGGACACTTTTGCCTGGCTCCTTTTTCTGCAATGAGTGACTCTGTCAGGATCCGTGTAATTCCCTCGCTGACTGCTTTAAAATTGATCACTATGGCACCTGATAACTTCCAAAGTAAGAATGAAGCGCTGCTTGTAGGTGATCCGTGCTTGAGCGAAGTCACTTACGGCACTGGTGAACCCATGTATGGACAGCTGCCATGTGCGAAAAAAGAGGTGGATATAATTGGAGAACTTCTGCAGACCGTGCCTCTTACAGGAAAAAATGCAACCAAAGCTGAGGTGCTGAGAAGAATGAAGTCAGTTACCTTAATCCACATTGCTGCACATGGGGATGACGGATCTGGAGAAATTGCTTTGGCACCAAATCCCGAACGCACATCCAAGATCCCCGAAGAGGAAGATTACATGTTATCATTGAGCGATGTTCAAGCAGTTCACCTTCAGGCAAGACTGGTTGTGCTTAGTTGCTGTCATAGTGGCCAGGGAGAGGTAAAATCTGAGGGTATTGTGGGAATAGCCAGGGCTTTCCTGTGTGCTGGTGCCCGGTCTGTACTGGTGTCACTCTGGGCAATCGACGACGAGGCGACCTTCTTGTTCATGAAGAGTTTTTACCAACACTTGGCAGATAGAAAAAGTGCAAGTACAGCTCTTCACCATGCTATGAAATCTCTTCAGGAGACAAAGAACTATTCGGCCATAAAATACTGGGCGCCATTTGTGTTAATTGGCGATGATGTCACCTTTGAATTTGGGGAGCTGGAACACGAAAAGAATGGTAAGTGCTATTTAAATATAACTTTAATGACTGAATCGCTGTACTTTGTACATGTTTTTAATCAGGAAGTTGTCGAAAGGAGCAGGTACGTTCTTCACAGAGAAATGGCTTTAAAAACGGTTGCCAGAGTGGTTATTTTTACTCGAACTGCTTTGGCTAATACCTGAATTAAATCATGTCTGCATTCACCGAGTCAGCTACTTCAGCCTGTGTTATGATGGAGTGACTGTGAAACTGATCGGTGATTGTCGATTGCTTATGTCAAGTGAAGTGAATAGGAATTGTTGCTATTAACTCTAGCACAAACAGTTAAATGAATGAATTAAGATAATTGTTATATTATTTACTTGTCAATCAGAACGAAATTCGTTATTTGCATTTAATCCACTACTTGTTTCTTTCTTCCTTGTTTTTCTTTTTCAGAAACGATGTCCAAAACGTGAAAAACTTACTTGGACTGCGATATGTCGATATGTTATTTTCCTTTCTTCGATTATATGAGTTATTGAAAACAATTCAATCATTGATACCTCAGTAGCTGTCAGACACAAGATATCATGCCAATTATAGTTAAAGTACCATGAGATTTCAGTAGTATTAAGATACTGTTCAAGTCCTTACATTTGTGCCTTGTTTTGTAAGCATCTGTTCCAGGATTAGTTAATCACTTGATAGAAATCAGGGGTTTGTTTCCATAACTGAGGATCTGGCCGTCTTGTTATTTTGGCCCTTGAAAATAACTCCAAGCTTTTGCAGTTTGTTCCTCAGGTGACATGTATACTCTTAAGCTTGCTATACCAACTTTCCATTTACAATATCATTAAGTGACAGTCCCGGGGAATGTGTATTTTCTGTGTTTCTGTAAGGTTGGCCAAAGCTAAATAAGCAAATTAATTGTTTCGGGAGGTAAATGTCTATAAGCTAAAAAACAACCTACGGAAGTATAAATGTTTGGAAATTACAAAAATTTTAATGTAGCGTTCACATTTAAATGAGACGGAAATTCCTGGAACAAAACGCTTTATTCCTAAAGGGTTTGAATCGGGCACAACATTGAGTTAGCCAATTTGTTTATTGTTTATTTTCCCACAAAACGTGGTTCAAAAACAGACACATATGCTTGTGGACATTTTTTGAATTTTATGGTATGACTACCCGAGTCACGTCATTTTATACCACTTCGCACCATTGCAAACGTTGGTCAGTAACTCTTGAGTTGACAAAGGTATTAAAAGGGAAGCATTCCTTTCTCCATGTTAAAACTGAGGGCAGGATGGGCACCCACCTCCTAAACTGTGCACCCCAAATCGAGAGTAAGGTCTAAGGTCTACTTCTCCACTACCATAGTCACGTCTACCACGGCTGAACGTACAAACAGATTTAATCCGAGCTAAAGTCTTTGTCTAGCTCTCCTCCACTTATGCAAATTTGGAGTATTTTGTACCTGCTATGAACGGTCATCACTTCTTTCCATCCCTCAAACTGACATTTCCCTTTTTATTCAACTTATACGATGTACAGTGTACTTTAGACTTCAAATTTACTTCAACGAAACAAAGATTTTAAACAAGCTGAGAAGATTCAAAATAGGCGACGCAAAGAGTTGAACCCGGATCGATGGCTTCACCTTGCAGTTTCCGATATCCTCTAGACTAACGAGACAAGCTCCCGGAAAGTCGAAATTTGTAGAGTATTGACATAATAGTACCTAGCAAAACAATTGAAAGTTAACCTTCTTCAACGGGGTTTTTAGACCTAAATACTGTAGATGAGTGCGGCATAGCTTAGAAACGCTATTTCTTGTTGAACTAAAGCTGTCAATCTGCTTGTTTTCATTGTTTTTAGAGCGGTAAGCTTGTCAATATTAACATAGCATAATGTGTCGTGTAATTGTTCCAAAATGTCCAATGTCAGTTTTAGGGATGGAAAGTAGTGTTGGCCGTTATGAACTCGCATGTTCATTTCCAACTCCTTGATAATGGCGTCATGAGGTCGCCGAAACATCGGAAGTTTAGCTTTTTATCGCTAGTTTTTACATGTCCGTATTTCACTGTTTTCATCTTTATTTGGTAATTTAACATTTATGTTTCCTGATTTCTTTTTAGGGGATTTAACAATCATGTAATTAGTTTTCTTAATATTTATAGAGAGCTTGTTTAGATCGCACCATTCTTTAATTTTAGCCAGCTCTCTGTTATTTAGTTTTTCAAGATCTCGAATAGGTGATGAAACAAAGACATTAGTGTCATCAGGAAAAATCCTGAAGTTCAGTTTATCAGAGCATTAGAAATGTTGTTTATATCAAGTAAGAATAAAAGAGGACCAAGGGAACTACCCTGTGGTACATCACATTTCATTGTTTGTTTGTTTTTGCCATTTGGCCAAAAATCGCGATTTTCAACACTTTTGGAAATCTAATAGGTCTTATTTAAAGTGGTTTTTTTTATAGCACAAATCTATGATAGTTAAGCTTTCCATCATTAAAAATTAGGCTATAAGGTGACTTGTGTTTCCTAGTTTATTGGCCTTGTGAAGTTTGCCCAAAAATGATTTGACGATAGGTCTATCCCGATTGGGCTGGCAAACTGGAA
>NC_090871.1:5817561-5832561 GCF_036669935.1 Montipora foliosa
TCGAAACGGAGGGAGCCAGTCATTATGTGCTTGTCACTATTAGGATGCGTTTGACTGACCCTACTCCGGAATAAAAATACGCAGTGATGATTCAAAACGGTATGTTTGGCGTTTTGAAGCAACAAGGATAATAAAAATATGTTTAAAATAGCAGTTTAGCAGGTGTTTGATAATTTTAATGGGAATCTCCGTAAAAACGAAGGTTTTCTAAGAAATGTTTAAAAAACTCGCAGCAGTGTTTTATCGGGTTTAAAAACACGAGCTGTAGCCCTTAATGATTGGCTGAAGGTGATTCCCTTGTTTTGCACCGCGCATCTCATACTGCGCATAACATTGCGACTTCGGAGATGATGGCATTTCACGCTGGCCATCTAAAGAGAGGCAACAATGTCCGCTTTTGCTGTTCAAGAGCTTCCAAGTACAATCATGATAATTCTTCTTAGTTAAGGTGCTGTTTTGGAACTCGCCCCAGTCCTTTCCCGGAAAAAGATCACTTTGAAGCTGAAATTGCCCCTTTGCCACCCATTTATCATCGTGTTGCCAAGAAACGAGCACTGTGCCCCCCCCCCCCCCCCCCCCCCAATTTTTAATGGTCTCATATACTCGTAATAGGCACACAGAAAACATATTTTAAGACATATTTTAAGGAGAAAAAAAGTTGGATGGTAGAAGTTGTAGTATTTACATATACATGACGCGATACTGCATTTGGAGACCGACACTTAGTGCAAGGTGATGACTGTAAACAATACCAGCAACTATATTTAGACTCTTTTGTTGAACCAGTCACTCATCAGAATTTCCCACCTCATCCTGTCGTTCTCTTGATCTTCGGTGGGCTTTTTCCCTCACACCTGAATCGTCATTTTCATCAAAGAAGTGAACAGCTGTTCCATCATCCATAATAATCCTGTCACACTCAAGGCGTCCTCCCTCAGCCGGTCGCGGCAGCTGAACGACAGTTCCTTCTCCCATGCTGTTGCCATTATCAGATCCTCTGCTACTGTTACTACCTTTTGCTGATAGTTTCTGATGAGGTTTCGTATCATCTGTATGCACTGGGCGATCTCTAGAACCCACAGGAACCAGTGCTGTGACAAAATTTAATGCAATGTAATACAATCTTAGCATTAAAATCTCTGCACTGCTACAGTAAAACCACCTAAAAGTATTAAAGAGTGATTTTAAAAAGTTTTTAAAAGTGCAAAGTAAGCAGTGGCAAAATGAGACCTACCTACCATTTTGGACAAAACTCGTTGGGAAAATGTGGCACTCTGATTTTTCAGTGATTAAGATTAAATTCTTCCTGCTTCCCCACCTCCTCCCACATTCCAATGTTGGTTAAAAAAAACGGCCAAAGGTTTGCACAGTATTTTGCCTCATTATTACAACATTGGTAATAAGGGGGAAGAGGGGTAAGGACGGATATACTTTGTGAGTGCATGTCAAATGATGCCAAAGCTAGAATTTTTCCCAAGAGTTTTGTCTAAGATTGAAGGTGTAGGGGGGGGGGGGGGGGGGAAGGCCACCATGGAAACTACTGTACTCTGAGCCTCGCTGTGCCAATGCCTTGCCAATGCCTTGCCAATGTCTTGCCAATGTCTTGCCCCTACCGCAGAGACCCTCTCCTGTATCCCAGTTCGAATTTACAGTACAGAACCATGCAAAAGTAAGTTGACAGTCTCGACTCGATCATCACGAGAATTGAGGATCAAAAATCAATTCGAGAATCGAGACTTGATTCACTCGAAATCAAACTAGATCCTCGACACTTGATTCTCACAAAATCACGGACGGGAAACCTTGTCAGTTATTCATAATCAATTCAGCTTTCGCGAAAGCATTACTCCTCGATTAAATCACAACAGGAACTGCTTGATTCTCGACTGCCGTTCCTCGATCCTCGCGAGACTCGAGACTCGAAAGAGGTTGCACAGTACTGTAATTTCACGGTAGACACTGATCGGGAATTATTTTGTTCCTGCTCAGAATGACATCATTTCATAAACTAGACAGGGTAACAATGACACCAGCAAACACCTATAACTAAGTACTATTATTTATTACACATAACATGAGAATTTTATTCCATAAAGCTCATTTGTACAAATCTATACGCTTTATTTTCACATGTGAAAAAGACCTATACAGCCAATCAGAATGGCGTACAGCTATTTCACATGTGAAAGTATAACCAATCAGCGATAGCGTAAAGGCGTTTCCATGCCAATCACTCGTGCATCTCGTGCAAATCGTGCAAATCGTACTTTGTTATTGAATTAAATTAAATTTGCATTTGGTTCTATTGTTAGTGAGTTTTTGTTTCTAATTCGCGTTCAGAAAACTATTTTAATGAAAATTCTCATGTTATGTGTAATAAAGAGTTTACGACATAGAAAGTGCTTTGTACGGGGTTTTATTCACTCGTTGTTTGTGTCAAAAACCCTCACTCGCTCGTTCCTCGCTCGTTCGGGTTTTTGACACAAACAACTCGTGCATAAAACCCCGTACGCCGCACTTTCTATGAAGTAAACTATTTTTATTACCCAGATAACAACATTTGGAAGTATTATTAGAAGGTTGTTTGGGTTCATTCTTGATTAGAAGAGTTTGACTAACCTGTCTGAATTTCAGCCACTTCAAAATGATTCACACGATTTTTTCCATTTTCTTTTAGCTTTGACAGAGCTTCACTCAGTATTTTGCCCTCTGCTTCTTCCTTTTGTTGTCGTTCTATACGACGTTGCCTTGCACACTCCAATTTTAACGATTCCTTTTCTTGCAGATGCCTTGCGATTTCCTTCAACAGCAAAGAAATGATGTCTCAGATCTATTTTTGTCAAACAGCCACTTCTGCCGGCTCTTAAAGTTAAGAGCAAGTGTTTGAAATTCTTTAAATTTCATTCTTTTGTCTGAGGCCGCGCAACATGAAATTTCAAGCATCCCAAACAATTATTACACCCACAACAGTCACAAAGAAGCAATACTAGTGCAATAATGCTGCAGAGATGATGCTTAATTAACCTTTTGTAGATAAATGCATTGAGAAAACATTAAGTGATGGAGAAAATCTGACTTCTGCTGGCATTCAGATCTAACAAAAACAAAAGTTTGTCTTCATAAAAAACCATACTGTAAAATCCCAGTTACTATACTGAATTTTAGGTTTGACTCACGTTCCTGTCATTCTGCTTGACTGACTGTCAGTCATATTACGGAGCTTACATGTAAGCACACAACGACATTGCAGAGTCAGACGGCAACTGGATGTTAGCTGTTTTCCTTTTTAACTTGTCTTGGCACTAGTACATTCACACTGCTAAGTATCTTTTCACAATTAGAGACGATTAGTTAAAAAATCTGAGAGAGACCACAGCTGTCTGTCCTTGCGTGAAAAATGATCACTTCCAGTATCCGTCCATGCCTCAAAACATCGCGTCCTTAAGCTCCCAATTGACAATTGAATATAACCAATCATTAACTTTACTAGATCTATGACGATTCAAATTACACTAAACAAAGTTTCAATTCAACACAAAAACAAAAAAAAATGGTTTTTTTTGTCATTGTGAACATTTCTTTATACCAAAAAGTCTTGAATTTATCCATTCACGCCTAAAGCGCACCCAATTGGAGAGTAAAATCGTCTGGTGTTAGCCAGGGTAAAATTTACAAGTCTTACTCTCAGGTAGGGAAGAGTTACAGCTTGGTTTAGATTAGCTTTGTTGAGTTCCATCTCACATGAGGTGCCAGTGTCACACAAAAGAGCACGCTCCTTGAGAGTGCCCTTCCCTACCTGTGACATTAAATTTGACCGATTGTTACTTGTATGTGTAAGTCATAATTTGAAAAATGAACTCTGAAGTTTGATTTTCAGTTGTCCTTTTTCTATTGCAATGCAACTACCTTAATCCTTCTTTGGGTGCATTACATCATTAAACAATACTATCGTTACACGAAGTTGCATCTCTGCGATTCTTTGTGAATGGTTCATGGGTTCCTCAGTGTCCAAACTAATTTTACGACCAAGGGGTTGCAAGACAGCATCTATCAGAAAATTTCTAATTTAATTTAATAATTATTATTAAAAGACTCGGGGTGTTGGCAACATTTCTGACAGTGTAAAAAGCAGTTTTACTTGACTTACATCATAGTTTAACCCATTGACTGCTGGGAGTTAGGAACGTTGCGTGACATCCAAAAAACGGCTGCGAGGGAGACTAGCTGGGAGTGAGACTTACCATACATTACATACTTAATTGACCGCTCCCCATAGGGGCTTTTCAGGGCCAATGAAACACAATGAAACGACGGAACAGAACAAGAACAACTGTGGAACAATAACTTGAACCAAGTAAGAAGAATGACAAGTCATTAAATCAGGATGATGATCTTAGTATGAATTGTGTAAGGGATAGCATCTTACATTCATCTAACTTAAGCCCTAACTTCCCTACTTTACCAAAAATGAGGGGATTTAAAATTGCATCTCTTAATATCTGTAGCCTAACTTGCCATCATGACGAATTGTGTGTCTTCATGGAAGATAAAGCAATTGACATACTTGGATTGAACGAAACGAAATTGGATAAAACAATTCCCGATAGCCAGGTAGACATTGAGGGATACGATATACTCCACCGCGATAGGAATAGAAATGGTGGTGGTGTAGCTTTGTACATTAGACAATCCTTGAATTACGTAAACAGACAAGACCTCTCCTCTCACGAAGATTTAGAAATTTTGACGGTTGAAATTAAAAAGCCCAAGTCCAGGCCATTCCTGCTGACAACTTGGTATAGACCTCCAGACTCGAAGGTTGAAATCTTTGAAAAATTCGAATCCTACCTGCTAAAACTTGATAAAGAAGATAAGGAGAGTATGATTGTTGGTGATACTAACTGTAATCTATTACCGCAAACGCCTGACCGCAATGCTGAACACTTAAAGTTTATTACTGAAACGTACCAATACATTGAATTGATAGATCAGCCAACGAGAATCACTACTACTACCAGAACACTAATCGATCACATATTCACTAACAAACCAGATATCATAACAAATCATGGGGTCTTACACGTTGGTATTTCTGACCACAGTCTTATCTATGCTATTCATAAACATAATACGACCAAAACTGATCCAAAGGTAATTGAACCTCGCCAATTTAATAATTTTGATAGTGATGCCTTCATTGATGACATAAAAGAGACACCTTTCCATCTTGCTTCTCTTTTGGATGACCCAAACGAAATGTGGTTAGTTTGGAAATCTCTGTTTCTGGAAATTGCGAATAAACATGCCCCGATAAGGAAAAGAAAAGTGAAAAGTAAATCTTCACCGTGGATATCATCCGAACTGAGGCAGAAGATGAGAAAGCGTGATTTTCTAAAAAAGCAAGCAGTCAAGCTGAGTTCTCATCAAATGTGGAATGATTATAAAAAGGCACAAATCACCACAGCTCTGCACAGCTCAATACATGTATCTCGTCTAAGAATGATAATTATCTACTCAGTTCTTGTTTTAATGTCACACCTCACTCAAAGAAATAATTCTTTACACCTAACCTTAAATTTAACTGCTTATCATAACTTAATCAGAAGTCTTTTAGATATAGATTTTGTAATAAAAACTAACGATAAAAAGTCACGACGTTTCGACCCCTCGGAGGTCATTTTCAAGTGAGAATAAAAGTTTTAAGAATTAGCATAAATATGTAAAAACTAGATAAAAATGCGGCGAACGCCGAAATGTGATAAAAATATGTACAAAAGTGTAAAAAGTGCTAAAAAGATATGGAGTAATGAACGGTAGCTAGAGAAAAACAATAGACAAAAAATAATTAATTACAAGAACTGTTCTAAACAAATAATTTGGCGCGGATAGAGTCACACTGTTTGTTTAGCGATGGTTTCAGTTCTTTTATAAAAACATTTCAAAAACAAGACAATCAAACTTGTTCTGGCACTTTCTCAGGATTCTAAAGCTCTTTGCGATGTTGTTAGGTTCCAATGCATGTTTCTCTCTCAGATGGTCGCCGATGGTTGCCCCTTTGTGCTCTTCAATGCGCTGGTGAAGGTGCCGGCAGGTATATCCGACATAACCTGCGTCGCACAGGTCACACTTGAATTGGTACACAACGCACTGTTGGCTTACAAGGGGTGGCTTCTCTTCACGGACCCGGATCTCTTCTTTGATCTTTTTGCTCGTGTAGACAGGGGTAATATCCGCACTGATCTTACGGCTTAGGTCGGCAAGTTGTCTCCGTACGGCGTTCGCAGATTTTTGGTCCTTGAAGGGCAACACGACTCTGATTGGGTCCCCACGCTTCTCATCAACGTGGGTGCGTGATTCCTCGGAAACTTTTGAATCAACGAAAAGGCGGATGGTGGACTGCACATGATCTTCAGGATAACACAGACGGGAAAAGATCTCTTTGAGGCGTTCACATTCCTCGTGAAAGGCCGTCCATGTAGACGAGAGCTTAAACGCACGGTTAAGCATGGTATTTATCAGCGACCGTTTATATCTCGCGTCAACGTGGCTGTGATAATGTAACAACAGTCCGGTGTCAGTTGGTTTTCGGTACACCGTTGTGTTCAGGTAGCATCCATTCCTGATTACGTTCATTCCAAGAAAGGGTAGTCTGCCATTTTCTTCGAGCTCCATTGTGAAATCAATAGAAGGGTGACTGTTGTTTAGTGTCGTTAAGAAATCTATAGCTGCTTCAACATCAGGCATTGCGCTAAGGGTGTCATCAACATAGCGCTTGTAAAAGGCGGGCATCTTGTTTTCTGTTTCCAGCTGTTTCTCGATGTTACACATGAAGGCGTTTGCCATGAGAGGCCCCAGCGGCGAGCCCATTGCCACACCGTCCACTTGTTCGTACAAGTTTCCTTCAAACTGGAAAAGCTGATTTTTGGTGGCGATTCTTATCCTGAAGATCATGTGCAGTCCACCATCCGCCTTTTCGTTGATTCAAAAGTTTCCGAGGAATCACGCACCCACGTTGATGAGAAGCGTGGGGACCCAATCAGAGTCGTGTTGCCCTTCAAGGACCAAAAATCTGCGAACGCCGTACGGAGACAACTTGCCGACCTAAGCCGTAAGATCAGTGCGGATATTACCCCTGTCTACACGAGCAAAAAGATCAAAGAAGAGATCCGGGTCCGTGAAGAGAAGCCACCCCTTGTAAGCCAACAGTGCGTTGTGTACCAATTCAAGTGTGACCTGTGCGACGCAGGTTATGTCGGATATACCTGCCGGCACCTTCACCAGCGCATTGAAGAGCACAAAGGGGCAACCATCGGCGACCATCTGAGAGAGAAACATGCATTGGAACCTAACAACATCGCAAAGAGCTTTAGAATCCTGAGAAAGTGCCAGAACAAGTTTGATTGTCTTGTTTTTGAAATGTTTTTTATAAAAGAACTGAAACCATCGCTAAACAAACAGTGTGACTCTATCCGCGCCAAATTATTTGTTTAGAACAGTTCTTGTAATTAATTATTTTTTGTCTATTGTTTTTCTCTAGCTACCGTTCATTACTCCATATCTTTTTAGCACTTTTTACACTTTTGTACATATTTTTATCACATTTCGGCGTTCGCCGCATTTTTATCTAGTTTTTACATATTTATGCTAATTCTTAAAACTTTTATTCTCACTTGAAAATGACCTCCGAGGGGTCGAAACGTCGTGACTTTTTATCGTTAGTTTTTATTACAAAATTTATCATAACTTCTTTCATTAATTTAAACACTGTAATATTACAAGTTTTGTGTAATAATCATAAGAAATTTATGCAAAATGCTTTTCCTTGCTCAACTACACAGATATGAGAAGAAAACAAAAAGAAATAAACAGGAATGGAATTTTGTTGTTTCTGGATGTGCATGCATTCACAATTAATTACAAGAAGAAATCATGAAAAGCTCTAGAAAAAAATGTAAGAAAAGATTCACTTTTACTACTGTAGCTGCAGTACCTTGCATATGGGAAACAAAAACAATATTATTGCAAAAGCCAGATTAAGTTGACCTGAGGCAAACAGAAACAAAGGTTTTTTATCTCACCTCAGATAAAAACCATGGCCACCATGAAGTTTAAAGAAGTTTGTTATTTTTGGCCTAAAGAATGCTGCCTTGTGTCAGCCACATGACCTTTTAACTAGAGTACATGTATGGATGTACAAGGTCTAAAATACTTTCAATAAACCTTTTTTCTACCAAGTACATTAAACTGAGAACCATTGAAAGCTGTAGGGATACTTGAGTTACAACATTTGAAGATTATATACTGTACTTGTAAAGTGATTCTCTATTTTTTTTAATTTGGGTAAAGGTATTTTCGTCAACACAGCCAAATTGAAAAAAAATTGCAAAGAGCTCTGAAAACAGAAAGCAAAACCTGGGATGAGAAGAGAGATCAAAGGTTTTCAAAGTTTTTTTTTCAGAATTGTGATTTTTGCAGGTCCCACACCCATGTCTACACATAAGTTCAAGGTGTTGGCTACTACAGCTGCACTCAGACTAAAAAGAGTAATTCACGACCTTGTTAATATATATGTTCAGGTCATTTTGTTTCTTAGGTTAATTTGCAACCAAACTAGGTCATTTTGTTTCAACCTAGACTGTCCATTTGGGGCAGGTATGAAACACAGGTCTCAGGTCATTGTTTTACCAATAGATAGCATCTTAAACATGCATTAAAGCTAACCTTAAGCCTAATTAGGCCTAAAGAAACATGTTTAGGCCTAATGTTTGCACTTGTGAATGGTTAGGGTTGTTTCCGAATTGGTATTGGTAAAACAATGACCTTTGACCTGTGTTTTGTAACTGCCCCAAACTGACAAGACAACTTGATCTAGGTTCAAAAAAGTTGACCCATGAAGGTTGAAACAAAATGACCTAGTTTGGTTGCAATTTAACCTAAGGAACAAAATGACCTACAGCATATATATGTAAATGTACGCAAACATCCCACGCCCAACATTAAAACATACATGTAGGTGCATGTCTTTAATTCATAAAAATTTTTAACTTCATTAACATATTGATGGGGCAAAGGACCACTTGTCTGTGCCTTCACTTAAGTGTACACTACATTTTTTACAATTAGCTCGTGCAGGTAATCAAGGCCATCAAGACATCTTTAAGAAAAGATGTGAAAAGCCCAACAATGGTGTTTTACATTGAAGATTACACATTGCAATAAACATGACAGGCATACACATAAAATTAATAAATTACTATTGGAGTATTTTACTGACTGAATACCAAAATGGCCACCAACAAACTATAATTCTTTCGTCTTTGTGTTAATTAGACTAACTTCATGTACATGTAGCCTCATTGACACATGTAAAATTGAAAGAATTTGGGCTGTAAAATGAAACTACTTAAGCTAATTAACACAGAGCCAAAATAATAATTTGTTGGCAGCCATTTTTGCATTTGGTCAATTGGCATCAAATGAGGAAGAGGAACTGCTGGTCTGTGAGCCTTGCAAGTTTAATACAGCTGATTGCAAGTGAAGTATTTATATTATTGCAGACAGCAAGAGATAAATTATTGAGATCTGCCAAAAATCAAAACCTCAACTAAGTTTATTTGACACATTAAGATGTGAAGACTGCAGCCAAGAAGATAAAGCTGACAACAGGTATTTCTCTGACTCCCAGCTATTATCTATATACTGGTATATGTACATATCCTACTAGTAAAAAATGTACATCAAAGAAAGCATACATGTATTAACTTACATGTTGTGCACTTCAGCGACAGGCAAGATTTGTGCACTTCTTACTTCTTCCAAGTATGTAATTTTTGCTGCCTTCACATCTTCATGGACAGTTTTTCTTTCACTGCGATTTCTGAGATAATGATTTCCGACTCAAAAGAAGAGACAAGACTTGAGTAACAACAAAGACAGTTAAGCCTACAGCATTTTATTTCTTGCTATGTACTTTTTACTGCCATCATTGGTATTCACTGCCATACTTGACAGACTGCTGATGTGACCTTGGAATTCCAAGGGAAGCAGCCACAAGGGACATGATTTTTAGTGTTATGTCCCTTGTAGGTGCATGTTATTGGTGACAAGGAACTTTCTAACAATAATAATAATCAATTTATTTAAGTCTCACAGTTATTTAGCCGAGCACGAGTGCTCTACTAATAAAAAATATTTTTGGGAGACTACAAATCAACTGAAATCAGAACAAATCAAATGAAATGCTCAAATCAGAACAGGGACAAGCCACTTATTAGAGCTGCGCACAACAATGACAGCGACACAAGAAACACTAAGAATAAAGACAACAACATTTCATGCTAATTTTCACACTAACATTGAAAGGGTGAAATGTTTCAGCAATACCAACATTTCAAGAACTTTGGTCTACGCTACACAGGGAAACAGGAGCACAATAACACATGTGATAAGGGTACAAAGTTTCCTCTTAATTAAGTGGCCTCTGAGGTAACCCTCCACACTCAAGTCCAACAGTGACTGGTAGAAGCAAAAAAGCTGATTTACAGTATAATTAAAACATGCATCAACTAATAGGGGTGGCGAATGATACCTCCAAAATATTGGCACTCACAAACTTTTCATCCTATCTTGAAATCTCGACGGCCTTTGCGAAGAGTCTTGAAGTCTTGTTTATATTACATTTATTTCCATGTGAATAAATGTTTTGGTCTCGGTCTCGGATTCACAAACATGGATCTCAGCATCTCGGCGAGTCTCTGATTTTACCACTTGAGACCCCTACTATTATCTATAAAATTCCTTGATGACAACCTAATTGTGCTACATAAAAAGAGTCATTACTCATCTTTTCTGGAAATGTATTTTTTTATACATTGACTCTTCAATAGGGAAGTGATGTCGTCCAGTGGTTAGGGCGTTGGGTTTGCATGCGGTTGACCCGGGTTCAAATCCAGTTCTAACCTCTGATTTGGATTTGTTTCTGCATGTCCCGGATTCAACTGGAGTTCTTAATCATGTTTCTTTCAAATTAATAAAAGTGGGGTGCCTGTTAACTGGCACTTCCACTATAAACAAAGCATTTACATTTTTACATTTACAATATGAAAACAAAAATTATAAACTATGCTATCCTCCAAGTAACAAAATACACCTGTACCTCTGTAATACTGAAAACTACACGTAGTTGTATCATTACAAGACAATCAAATCTTATTTATTACATTCTTCTTCTTGAAGTCGTTGTGCAAGGGCTCCATCTTCCCGCACCATGAAATCTTGACATACTGAAAACAAACCCAACACAGATTTATCAAGTAAAGTGAAGGCTCCCTTCGTAAAGAACAAGCTACATGTACAAGGCTGATCTCAAAACCATTATAACAATCTCCTCACTCTTCGGGTGACCCCACCTGTAAAAAGCTGCTCAAATGACATCATGTGTAATGACTATGACAAAACAGGACCAAGCATGCTCAAGAAAACAATATTGCTGATTGAATTAATAATAATCACACATGAAGCCCATTTGTATCTGTACATACCACAACTTGTAAAAATGGCTTGAAAAACTATTTACACCTTTCCAGATTCTCAAAAAAGGAGAAAGATCCTGGTATATTGTCTTAAATCTATCAGAATTTATTTGTGGGTGATACGCAGTTCTGTTCCTAAGATGATACTTTGTTTCTTTCTTCTTTGGTATAATATTACTGAGCAGGCAGTCATGGTCAACCAAACATACCTTCAAAAGCTTCTTATCTGCCTTTTCTAAAAGATCTCGAATGGCAATTTTCTTAATAGATGTATATTTCCTTTTAAAACATCTATCTAAGAAATTTTGTATGACTGTGAGATCTGAGTCAGTTTCGTACACTTTAAAATATGTGTGAAAAGTCAAAGATCATGACTAAATGGCAATTTATTAAATGACAAAATATTTATGAACAAAAGAAACAGTGTTTTTAATTTTTACAAGACTTTCACTTCATTCGAAGGCAATGAAAGAGTTATTAAAATATTCTTCAGTAAGCAAAAATACCACAATATTGATTAGAAACAATATAGAATGAAAGTAAAAACGTCTTCAAATTCCTGTTCCAGAATGTGACTTCTTTGGAAAGAATGCAAATAATTCAGTCTGGTATGCTTTATTAAACAGCCGACATGAAAGAGAGACTAACTTTACTATGATACTGCTAAAAATGGCAGGAAGTGTCTTGATCGCGAACATAGGCAATTGCTAAACACAGGGAAAATGAAGAACACGTATGAATTATACTCAAGTGTAGGCAAATTTTGAACATTTTTGCACTATGGAGTGGTTAAGGTTGTAAACATTTCAAGAGGTTTGTTATGCTAGCAGAACTTTTTAGACCAAGTACCCAGTGACTTGATGACCCACAACCTCCGGAGCTCCAGCAGTAGCCAGCTTCTATTGAAAGCCCTCCTTACGAGAGACAGAAACTTTTTAAAATGACTGCTATTTCAATTCAAAGTGTCATGAAACAAACCAAAACAATTGGTTCATTGATTGTGGAATTTAATCTTATTTTGGCAAGTAAGGTCTGAGAAATCCTGGCCTAACAGAAAATGTAAAATTCCACATGATTCAGCCATAACTAACCATCGGAGGATAACTAAAAGCAGAACACTAGTTACAATATATATTATAGAAGCAATTTTTTACACATAAATGATATGTGTACATAAAATTGTAACCAACTTGTTTCAGTGTACACTGTACATTACAGGTGGAATCTATGGATTCAATAGTAACTTTAAGTGAGATGAACTGCTGAGCCAAAACAGCATTTTGATGATCAGACAGAATTGACCACTACCTTTACACGAAATCATCTTCATCAATCAAAGATAGAAAACTGTTTACTCTACAGAGGTGGTACCATACCACAGATTACTTTCCACACACTACCCACTCAATACCCACATCATCAATACCAGAGTTCCTCAATATACATTACAGTCGCTCAATTAAAGCATTCATTACTTAAAATCACATGTCGATAAAACGTAATATTTCAATAATTTGCCTTTATGCTGAGCACATTAATTTGACAATGTAAAAATGATAAAGTACACATCATTTTGCACTTAGCTTTAATGGCTTGCGTTGTGTGTAATTTCATAGTATGTTTTAGAGCTTTTAACCTTTTAATTTAACACAAAGGCTGTCACTTGATAATTTTTTTCTGACTGTCACAAGTGTGTGCAATATTTTAGTTTCAAATGTAATTTTTCGTGGTTTTCTAAACACCGCATCCCGATCTTTATAGACAGAAAAAAACACTCGCAACTGGTAACTTTAAAGGCCATTAATTTTCTCACGTTATTTAATTGACCTTGGACGAACAATAGCAAATCGATCTACAAATAATACATCATTGTTAAAAAATTAAAATTTAGCATTGTTATTTGTAGCTGACTTAATCAAAGATCTTTACCTTGGCCAAAAAATGAAATATTTTCCCAATTTCAATGAGGAAAAGATTTGTTTACCTTTTCATAGTGTTTTCCATTACCTTTAAAACTAATTAGGCATTCTCTGCGATAATAGTTAGCTCATCAAATTGTTTTTTAGGATCACTGAGAATTTAATTAAACTTTTTTTCTGAACAACAATTGTTAGCGTTAAATTGTTAGACTACACTTTTATAACAACTAATAGTAAGCTTATTTTTCTTACAACTTGCAACTTGCTGTCGATGATTTTAGTGCGCCACACCGTATGAAAACTTGACACATTCTAACAAAATTCTTGGAGAGCAGATGCACCAATATCGATTTAAAAAATATAGTTTCACCGATGTAAACGTTTAACCGCAAGATAAGCACAGGGAACGCTTTCCATCGCTCGCTCCCATAACGTTTTCCTCAGGAACGAAATCATGAATCGATTCAAGAAGATTGACTTTTTGTCGTTTCAAGCACCGAATCTCTGGCTAAAATGTGACCTACTTAGTTTCTTCTCAAAGGGCTGTGAAAACATGCACACGATTAATAAAACAATTTCGCCGAAAGAGTAACAAAATGGCTGCCAAACCTTGACATTCGAGATCTTGCACTGCTAGGTTCTGTCTTAAATGACCTTTTCATCACTTTTTATTAACTGGTACCCCTCGGCTTCTTAGATTCACAGACGTTTTATCGACAATTCTATGAGGTCGTGTTAGATATTTAAATGACACAAGGTTATGATGGAACGGTAAACAGCTGAACTTAAAGGGGCTAGGTCACGCAATTTTAGGCAATTTCGGCACTGATCGAATGGTCATAGAATTAACTAAAATATCAAAATAACTGTTCAAAACTATAGAACAACTCTAACAAAACACAGGGAGGCTAAGAAGGGACTTGGATGGACAAAACTGGAGAGGATTGATTTTATTTTTCGCAACGTAAAACAAAACTTCTCTTCACTCGCCGAAGGTTACACATGAAAAAAGGTACAACAGAATAAGCTATTTAAACTTAAATTGAAACGAAAAACAATAATTTGAATAACAAAAGAAAAACACTATCACCCAATGGAAAGCTTAATTAAATATTCCCGTGAAGAGGTGTCAGTGTGCATACATTAAAAATTAGCAACCATCAAACGTTCTTTTTTCTTTTCTTTTCTTTTTTTTACAATAACAACACTCCCACTTTTGACGTTGCTTATTTGACAGTTTTCATTCCTAGTTGGATGACAAGCTTCTCGAATCGATGCTTAGGTAACGGCTTCGTCAGAATGTCCGCAATCATCTCATCAGTGGCTACATATTTTAAAATAATCGCTCCGTCTTGCACTCCTTCGCGAACGAAATGATAGCGTATATCAATGTGCTTGGTCCTAGCATGACCCACAGGATTCTTTGCCATTGCAATAGCTCCTTGGTTGTCTTCATTGATTACAACGGGTTCTGCAAGAGGTTTTCCTACATCTGTGAGTAACCTTCGAAGCCAAATTGCTTCCTGAGTGGCCGTACTAAGGGCTACATA
>NC_090871.1:5842561-5845061 GCF_036669935.1 Montipora foliosa
AGTCAAGAAACCGTAAATGTCCTTCGTTTAGACTTCTCAGAAATTTAATTACCCAATTGCATCCAAATTTTCTTCCAGAACTTTGATAAAACGAAAACGACGTCGTTATTTCCAAGACGACCTTCAGCCACTGCACACTAATTAACAATTATTCGCCGAAGGCGAAGTGATTATCCGTGAGTATTCACCGATAATCACTGAGCCTGAGGCGAATAATTGTTTTAGTATAAATACACAGGTGATTATTTCAAAAAAAGAGAAAAAAAAACATTTCAACACGAAATCATCTTCACTTACAGTGGCAAAACGACTACTGGCAGCCATTTTGTCCGTCGAGGTGATTATCGGCTGATAATCCGAGATAGCGAGCCAATGAGAGCGCGCGATTTTGTATAATCACCTGATTTCGCCTCATGGGCTATTTAGATAGATAAGATAACTTTATTATATCACTTCAGGATATCTCTACTTACAAAATCTTTTTACAAAATTATTATTAACACGTAATAAAAATCAAAAATGTATTATTAAAAATGCTAGAATCGAAGGAAAAAGCTGAAAACAACAAAATCAATTATTAAAACAAGATATTTTGCCGCATGGCAACATCGCGATTGGCTAGCAAATAATTGACATGTTCACTTTTATCGGTTATCCTATTAAAGATTTCTTCCGACAATTTCCAGAATCCATTAGGCGAATCAGGTTTAGATGACTTAAAGAGGTCAAGACCAGCCTTAAAGGCATTAATACTTGTTGAATTTCGCATGCGTAGTGGCAACTGGTTCCAATATTTAATAACTCTATTGCTGAAGAAGTCATGCGCTGATCTTAATGGATGATGAGAGATGACATTAAGATTACGAGTTCGATAAGCTGTATTTGTCCCAAACATATTGTGACCATAGTCCACAAAACCGTTGATTATTTTGAAAGTCTCGATCAAGTCACCACGCAGTCGACGTTCCAGTAAAGTCGTTAATCGAAGACGCTGTAACCTTTGACGATAAGGGAGTAGACCCATGCCCTCAACTATCCTCGTAAACTGTCTTTGGCAGTCCTCAATTTCCATTATAATGCCCCAGTTTCCGTGTCTTGCGGTTGGGGTCCAAACCTGCACTGCATATTCCAAATGGGGTCTGACAAAAGCTTTGCAAAATGTTATCAGCACTTCTGGTTTCCTAGATACAACATTCCTAATGATCTATGACGTCATTTGTTTTGCTTTTCCGATCATTCTTCGTAATTGTTCCTGCCAACAAATGGTATCACCAGCTGAAACAACCACTCCTAGATCTCTTTCCTTTTCAAGCACTTGCAAGCGTGTATGGCCCATCATGTAGTTACTTTTAGGGTTGTCTTTACCAATATGCAAAACGCTGCACTTTGATTCATTAAATTTCATTTGCCACACGTCAGCCCAATGGGATAAGCAGTGTAAGTCCGACTGAATGGTTGCAGGTGATCGTGCGTTTCCTATTAACTTTGAGTCGTCGGCAAATAACGTGGTTGTATTTGTTGTGATAGCATGTCATTAATAAACAAAAGAAACAACAAGGGCCCCAAAACGGAACCTTGAGGCACTCCAGATAATACGGATTCCCATGTGGATAATTCGTCGCCTACACGGACTGCCATTGTTCTACCAGTAATAAAATTACGAATGTTGTTACATTGGCCGGTTATCCCATATGCTTTTAACTTCAACAGGAGTCGCTCATGTGGAACTTTATCGAACGCTTTCTGAAAGTCTAAGTAGACTAGGTCTACTACATCCCCATCCTCTAGAATAGTATTGATCTCATGCACTGTTTCCATAAGATTAGAGAGACACGACTTGCCGTGGACAAAGCCGTGTTGGTATGGGCTGAGGTTGTCACGCACGTGGGTGTAGAGATGTCTATAAAGTAATTTCTCGAATACTTTACATAAAATGCAAGTAAGAGAAATAGGTCTATAACTGCATGCATCATTGAGTGAACCTTTCTTATGTAAGGCTGTAGCTATTGCGCGCTTCCATGGGTTGGGGATGCAGCAGGTCCTTGCAACAGCTTGAAAGAGAACTGTAACGGCGTTGACAAAGTTTTCATTTTCAGCTAGAGTTTTTATGATCACAGGATGTAGACTATCCGGTCCAGCCGCTTTATGGATGTTCAGCGAGTTCAGCTGTTGTGCGACTTCCTCCTTTCCTACAGTGAATTCATTTATTTGTTCCGCCATATTCTCGAGAACACAATTTTCATTTAGAGCTTCCGAGTCTCTGGTAAAAACGGAAGCAAATGACTCCACTAGTAAATCAGCAGTCTCCTTAGGGCAAGTAGTAGTTTGTCCATTAGCTTTTCGCAAGCAAGATACTGTTTTATTCGACTTCTTTTTGTTCCTTAGATACGCAAACAATTTGCTTGGATTTTGTTTCACATTTTTAGAGAGTTTTTTTTCATAATCTTCTTTAAGTTTCCGTTCTACAAATTTATATTTTTCTTCAAATTCAAGGGCAGAA
>NC_090871.1:5850061-5862561 GCF_036669935.1 Montipora foliosa
TCCGAGCGTTCCACCTCCGGTATACCATGTCTTGCAAACACAGATTTAAGGGCACGTATCGTTTCAGATGAGGCAAGTGATGCCAAGTAATTGACCTCGATGAACTTCGAGAAATAGTCCACCACGATCAGATAGGGGCGTTTCTTGACATAGCAGATGTTAGTGCCGATCATTTGCCACGGTCTGTCCGGGACTACGCTTGGAATCATGGGCTCTTTCTTGATTATTCTTCGCTCGGTACACTTGCGGCACTGCTTCATGCACTAGGTCTTCAATTTGACGACTAAGACCTGGCCACCATAACGCTCGTTTCGCTCTTTCTGTGCACTTCGTAACGCCTTGGTGGCCCTCGTTAATGCGGTCGAGCATCTCCAGTCTTAGGGACGTTGGGATGACGATCCTTTCAGCTTTGAGAAGCAATCCGTGGACAACCGAAAGTTCATCCTGGATTTGCCAATAGCGTTTAAGAGCGTCTGGTACTCTGGCTCGGTCTGGGCAGCCTTCACTGCAGTATTCCTTCACATTTTAACAGACTTCGTCCTCTTCTTGTTTTTCTTTTATTTGCTCGAGCTGTGTGTTTGAGGCTGGGAGGGAGGCAAATACATGTTGAACGTATCAATCGATCTCCTCTTCAGTACTCGACTGCCTATCCTGCTGCTCTACAGGTGCTCTTGATAGCGCATCAGCAGTAATCAGGCTCTTTCCGAGAACGTGGGACACTGTGAAGTCGAATCTTAACAGGCGCATATGGAGTCGTTGGATCCGTGGTGACATTTTCTTCCAAGTTCTTTGAACCAAGGATTGGAACCAGAGGCTTGTGATCGGATTCTTATTGGAACCGCTTTCCGATAAGGTAATCTGCCAATCTCTCGCAAGCCCAGGTAGTGACGAGGGCCTATTTTTCAATCTGGGCGTATAGTGTGTGACAATTGCTAGGGCCAAGATTCCATTACCCAAGAGTAAGAATGTCCAATTTAGCGTTAGAAAAGTGTCAATTTTGAAACGAAGTTTTGCGGGAAAATGTACAATAGACCAAATCGACTATTAACTCAATATTGTACCCAATTCAAATCTCCGGGGTTAGGATACTTTGTGTATGGTATTGGAATTTTAACACAGCATTCACATTTAAATGATATGGAAATTCCTGGAACAAAACGTTTTATTCCCAAAGGGTTTGAATTGGGAACAACATTGAGTTAGCCAATTTGGTCTGTTGTTTATTCTCCCGCAAAACTTTGTTCAAAAATAGAAACTTTTCTGACGCTGATGAGGATGGGGCCTGAAACCAAACAAATGGAACGTTCCTTACTTTAAAGTTTGGATGTTGATTTTCTGATGTTTTGTCACAGAGGGACCGGGCCGAAGCAAAATAATGCAATGAAACGGGCGATTTCTTAGAACTTCTAAGGCCCGGTTTCAGACTCCGTACTTTACATGAGCCGAACCGAATTCGAATTTAGACCGACCCAAATCGGTCAGTGTAAAATGCAGACTGCCGACCCGGTGCCATTAAGTTCGGCGTCTGAATCAGTTCAGCCGGGATTAATTAATTTGGGTCCGGTCAGTGTAAAATGCAGACTGCAGACCAGGGCCCAGTTGTTCAAAAGACAGGTTAAACTAACCTTTGGTTAGGCCTAACTGGAGGTTAAATTTCCTAACCATGAGTTTGTTAACTCGCTTTTAAAATTGCGTTGTTCGAAGCGCGGTTAGACGACAGGTTAGCTAACCTCGGGTTAAGCGCGTTTAACCCGCGGTTAGCATCCCATAATAAATTATTCGTACAATGTTGCCATGGTGAGCAAGTTGCGAGCTCTGCAAAATGGCTTCCTCAGCTATCTCACGCAAAGCTTGAAAACAACAAGATTGGTAATAAATAAAATAGACTCTCGTCTGTGAAATCTTCGTCTGTGAAATCGTCGATTTCACACTGAATTCCGGCTCTAAATCTCCTACATCACAATCTCCTAAATCACAAAACAACAAGTCCGCCATCTTTATTCCTGATTTAACCGGAGTTTAACAATTTAACCGTGCTCGCTCGGTGGGTTAAATTTAACCACCGTTTAACCGGAGGTTAGTGTTAAGCTTACGTTCAACAACGCAACTAACCTGCGATTAAAATTTAACATCCGGTTAAGGCAATTTAACCCGGGGTTAGGATTTAACCCGCTTTCGAACAACCGGGCCCAGGGGTAAAATACAGACTGAGGTTATAATGTAACTGTTGAAAAACCCAAACCCTTATGAAATGCTAACAGTTAAGCCTAAATATTGTTGTAGGCCTAATTAGGCCTAAGGTTAGCATTTCTAAGGGGTTTGGGCTTTTTCAACAGTAACATTATAACCTCAGTCTGCATTTTACCCCAAAATGGCTTCCTCAGCTATCTCACGCAAAGCTCGAAAACAAAATTTTAGCGCTTCAGAAATTGCCGTTTTGACGGAAAGAGTTGAAGAAAACCTTTCGCTGATACAAAGCAAGTTTACCAACAGCGTCACCAATCAGAAAAAAAAAATGTGAAAAAAAATCGCCGATGCTGTAAACGCTGTTTATTCCTGATTTAACCGGAGTTTAACAATTTAACCCTGCTCGCTCGCCCACCGTTTAACCCGAGGTTAGTGTTAACCGGTGTTTGAACAACGCAACAAACCTGCGATTAAAATTTAACCTCCGGTTAAGGCAATTTAACTCGGGGTTAGGATTTAACCCGCTTTCGAACAACCGGGCCCTGGTCTGCAGTCTGCATTTTACACTGACCGGACCCAAATTAATTAATCCCGGCTGAACTGTTTCAGACGCCGAACTTAATAGCGCCGAAATTAATTCACAGAAGCATACTATGATTGAAGAAACTTGCAAAGTTGTAATAATTTCTGCATTTGATTGGGCTCATGTGAAGTACGGCGTCTGGATCAAAGCCGCTCCACAGCCGTAATTCCCGGCTAAGCCAGGCGGGAAAAATTGCGAATTAGACCGGTTGTTCTGAATTGATTCACACGCCGTATTTCACTTGAACTTAATTAAATGAACTCGATTCAGATCATGTAAAGTACGGCGTCTGAACCGGGCCTAAGAAGCTAAAAAGTTGGGAAGTAGAAGTTGTCTGATCTGCAAACTCCGGGGAGGGGTGACTTTGGGTATGCAAATGCTTGTCGAAATTTTTGAATTAAACTCCTAAAGGAGACTAATTTGGGCGTGGCCCAGGCTTTTTTTCGACCCCTAAATGAAACCATATTTAAAACACATTAAATAGTCATTTTTAAATTTCTTCTCGTGCAACCCTGAACGCGACCTTGACAGCTACATATGGGCTACATATGATGGCGTTTTGCCATGAACACCCTAAGTAGGACCAAAATCCGAAATTTACACCCCTAAGCTAGCGAGACGACGAGCATTCCAGGCCTTTAATATGCGAGTCCCTTTCCCGGGCTGCAAACATTTTGCTTAGGCAAACGTCCAGATTTCTTTTCGCGATTTCGAAAACTTCCAGAAGGTCAAAAGCTACTGTAGGTAATAAAATTGTTCAACGATGAAATGATATATGAAATGGATCATATATGAACAGCGGATATGAAATCAAGTAAAGCTATGATCCTCGCAATTATGAACGCAATTTCTGCAATTGCGTAAAGAAGCCTGAAAAATTCAGGACTTTATAATCCGCAGTTCATATATGATCCATTTCATATATCATTTCATCGTTGATTCATTCCTCACGGGAACTTTGGAACCCAGAAATGACCAGCTCCCAAGGTCAGTGGCTTCAGAACTCAGTTCGTTAGAGCGTCGCACCGGTATCGCGAGGTCACGGGTTCAAGGCTTCTTTACGCAATTGCAGGCTTCTTTACGCAATTGCAGAAATTGCGTTCATAACTGCGAGGATCATAGCTTTACTTAATAAAATTGTTGCTCGATCTCTTAATTAAATTTTCTTTGTACAATCTTTAAATTTTCAATGCAAACCAGTTAAGAGACGACAATCGATATCAATATCTAGACTGCCGAATGCACAGTAGAGTAGGAAACGCCTTTCTTCAAACGGACGGTGTAATGAACTATCATGTGGAGACACCATAGTTTAGATATCTTGTAAATAAAGATATGAAACATACAATGTCAAGAAAAGAACATCCTGACTGGCAATTGCTTTATTCATAGAGATTCTCGAGTAGAAAAATTACGTTGATCATCTTATTGTCCGTCAATATGATCGTCGCCAATGGCAACATGAGCGCAGATTGTCTGCCATAATGACTACAGTGAGTTTTCAAACACCCTGCTGATAAACATTTCTACCACTTTTTGTTATTCTCTTTTTTTCCCAAAAACTTCAAGCTTGCTCACTATCCTGTATGAATTCATTAGCCATGCCAATAAAGGAACACATGTACTCTCAGCTAGCAAATGTATGTTTTGTCTTTCCAGCAACTTTACAGTTTAAATGGTCGAAACAAAGTTATGTCCACAACCAAATGGAATTATCAATCCCTTTCCTCATGTTGTTGGACTGAGGTGTTTTTGAACACGTCTTCTTGTCAGTTAAAAGATTAGTTTCTGTTAGTTTTAGCTCTAAGCAAATTTTCCGTTCTGATGCAGATGGTCCCAGCTATACGATCGATCTCCAAAACGGCAATTTAACAGTTATAAAGTGCAGTTCGTCATCCTAAATGTGATCTTTGCAACCATTTACCTTTCGTCTTAGGCGATGCAATTCGAATACCAGAGGACCTTCCAATTTAATAGTTCCCTTATCAACAACAACGAAAAACGATCATGTCTAGTGCTCCATGCAGTGCGTTCACTTGGATGTCTTATTCAAAGTCCCGGAGGGGGGGGGGGGGGCACTCCCATATGAAACAGACGGGGATGCTCGACGTCTCGCTTAGGGGTGTAAATTTTGGATTTTGGTCTCGCTTAGGGTGTTCCAGGCAAAGCGACAATATTTTAAGCCGCCAAGGTCTCGTTTAGGGTTCCGCGAAGAAACACAGAATTGAATTGAAGAACTTGAGATTTATGACAATCCTCCTAAAAACTACTTTTAGATAAAAGCATTCGATGATTATGTCTTTATATCATTAAAACTCATTGCATCTCGTATTTGTGTGTTTTTAAGCGGTCTCTTTTAGGGGTCAAAATTTGCTTAAGCCACGCCCAGATTGGTCTCCCTTAGGGGTCACGAAAAGCTTGAGCCACGCCCAGATGGTCTCCTTTAGGGAATAAATTCAAAATTTCCGACGAGCATCCCCGTCTGTCCCCCCCCCCCCCCCCCCCGGCTTCAAAGTTTTAAATCATATGTCTCAGATAGTACGGGAGATTCAATTGGCAAATTAAACGAGCCGTACAGTACACCAATTTTTTGTTGCTTGATTCAATGATCTGGAGGTGTAAAAAATATCTTGATAACCTTGTTTTCTCGAGCGGTGCTGTAAGTTACGGCTGCCTGTTTTTCAGGTTCAGTCTGTTTGTTTCGTAGTGGAGACTTCAAACTAGAGAAAAAGGTGGCTGTAACCAACACTTCCCCCGGCCAAAGTGACTCGGACACTGTAAAAGGTGTACACCAGTCGAATTGGAAGAAATTACAATTAATGCGGCCATTTTGCAATGGAAGAAGGGCAGTCACTTTCAGTACAGCCGCATGAATTCGGTGATTTAGAGGCAGTAAAAAAGGCCGAATCGGTGGAGAAAATTTAAAAATTGTCAGCTGAAATTAGCGTCATACCCGAGCTGTTATGAGTCTCTTATACAACTGTGAAATGTACAAAGTAAGAGAACAGATGTATAAATCAGTAGTCTCTAAGAATTTCAGAGGTTACAGCAATTATCGTTGTTGTTTAAAGATGAGGTTAGGTCTATTTTCCTATTGTTATTTTTAAAAGATTCAATGTTCTAGAAGTCCTTCAATTTAACTACCTACAATTCTCGCCAAATTAAAGTGGGACACCATGTACAGCTCTAATATTCTGACTTTTAGGTGTGATCCTTCCTCCCCAATGTTGAATTCACTGATTTAGAGGAGTCATCTCGCAAAACCAACATTGGGAGAGCAGAGGACATTACTTGTGTCCCAACTAATGTGACGGGGATTGTGTTTTGAAGGAATTTTAAGTAGGTGGTGCACAACGGGGAAAGGCGGGAAAACGCACGAGCTGCGAGGTGGTTGCTGAATAATTTGGTAGTAGCCAAAACGCGGGGCCGGGGTGTCTTTTTTTCCAAAATTTTGTTTCATTTTGTCGTCATTCTCGAATGACTGTCATTTATGGTGGCAATTAGTCAAAAAAATTGAGGAACCTACGGAAGCTATGAAAGCTCTTTAATAAGGGGCATTTTAGTTTTTCCTAAAATCGTACTTTGTTTTTTTGTCTTTCCGAAAATCGAAGTTTGTTGTTCGAAATTAAGAGAATTTCCGAAATTGCTACAATTGGAGTTTATGGAATACACGCTAACTGCCAGACAGAGTCCCATCGTAATATTCACTTCGTTAAAAAAAAAAACAAAACGACAGAATCACAGTTCCACGATGATCGTCACGCAGTCATGCAACGTTCTTTTTGCTTGTTTGTTCGTGTTGTTGTCAATGTTCTTTTCTGATTTACTACAAACGTTTTGTAGTAAAGTCAGTCGCACAGGAACTTGCTAGCCAATTCTATTCGGACTTCAAGGGATCGAATCCAATTTTACGAGAAAAAGCACAACCACACTTAGAACAATTTTGCGAAAACAAGCAACTGAGAACGTTTGCGTGACGACCATAGTGGAATTATGGCTATGTTCTGTTTCGTTTTAATTGTATTGCGGAGAAGTTCCTTACGAAGTAAACATTAAAATGTGGTTTTAAAATGTGAAGCTCCTTCACGAATAGCTATTGCGTAGGCATCGCCGTCTTGTTTACTCAAAAGAACTCTCGCAACCGCGCTAAACTCGGCTCCATGGTAATTTCGTTAAGAGCAACCATGTTCAGTAATAAAGGTCTGGAAATCCATTGTTATTTGTGTATGTGATATCCACGTACAAATCTTTGGTGTTTCTCTGTAGGTGTGCTTAATAGGGAGCGAGAAAGGTACTCTCGTCCTTCCATCTGGTATTTCCCCATTTTTCGTTCACTTTCGCTAAGATTCCTGATCGACCGTCTCTTGCATGTTCTTTCCTGGACTTGTCAAATTCAAGAACTTGAAGGAGTGGGACAATTCCTGGATGTTAGTTTAGTTAGTTTATTGCCAGTCAATCAATCATAGCTCCGCAAGAGCGTATGAAAACGCCAGTTTTGGTAGTTTAAATCCTCGAGAGAGAGTTAGCTGCCGGAAACGGCAGAGTGCTGAAGTTCCATGCCAGCATAAAAAAGTTAAAACGCTGCAGCTGTGTCTACAAAATCTGTCCCGTAATATTATAGAGAACTGCGAATTTTGTGGTTCCAATACATCTTTAGAGGGAAACTTTCGCCGTTAGTGACATTTCATTTACTACGAAATCTGTGGTTCTAACATATATTTAGGGGGAAACGTTTCGCCGTTACTGACATTTCAATAACTGCAAAATTTGTGATTCCAACATACATTCAGGGGAAAATCTTTCGCCGTTAATGACATTTTGATAACTGCGAAATTTGTGGCTCCAATATTTGTGGGGGAAAATCTTTCTCAGTTAATGAGATTTAAATTACTGCGAAATCTTCGGTATATAATAAAAGTATACTGATAAAGTTTTTTGCGAACTTTTATTAACTATCTGTGGATAAATATAACTGCAAAATTTTCAGGCGAAGTTGGGCGGAGAATGGGAAGGAGTCCCTCCCCATTCTCCGCGCAACTTTGCCGCTCGTTGTTTGCCCCTCGTGCCAACAATTAGCCATTATCAAAAATACCAACGGTCTTAATATCCGCGAAGAAACGTACTGGATTTCAGTTTATTATTTAGAATCATTTCCGTTATTTTTCCGTTACTCTTAGTATTTAAATTCAAATTTGTTGTAACTGCCATGTTTTATCACATTTTTTCCAGTATTACGTCAACATCCATTTACTGTATAAATTATATGTACATAGAAGCAATTCAATGTAAACTCTCATTGTACCTGAAGAAGGCTGGTTTGTCCAGCCGAAATATAGTACACCTCTAAAATCAAATCTGCGTTGTATCGGCTCTTGCTTAAAATATTTAGTTTCTCAACTTATAATTACGCCGATCAGATCAAGCCACTGATCCAACATACAC
Source organism: Montipora foliosa (assembly GCF_036669935.1). Lineage (NCBI taxonomy): Eukaryota > Metazoa > Cnidaria > Anthozoa > Scleractinia > Acroporidae > Montipora > Montipora foliosa. Next base: position 5,858,274 of record NC_090871.1, read on the forward strand.
CGACAGGAAGATTGTCCACGGTTGCTTGCTTCAAAACTCTTTGTTTGTCCCTCCAAAATTTTGCATAAGCATTTTTCCAGTTCCTCTTGGGACCATTGTAAGTCCCAAGAGAAAATAAAAACAATGCTAATGCAAAATTTTGGAGGGACAAACAAGGAGTATTATGGTATTTTTGATACTGGCTAATCCCATCAGCTACGCAGGTTAAGCACGATTATATTTCCTCATTACACCGATGATATTGTTTCCCTTGGACGCTGTGCAAGTGCAGAAGTAGGAAAACAAACTTATTAGAAACAATATGGAATAAATAAAGATGGAAAAAATCCTACCTGAGAAGATTCTCCTTCCCCAGCCGATTCCTCAGACATATTGTCAACTTGCACCTGAAATTTGAATAGGGAATACATTAGGTGGTTTTCTGAATTTCCAGTGACAGTGTCCCCACCACCCCTTTGGACTGTGGATATGCCATGAGTCGCAGCCAGTGATCGAAAAAATATTCGGAGACCTCGTTGTGGGGGTCTAGTACTAAAAATTATTCAGATTTATAATTATGGAAAACAGCTGCTGGATGGCAAGCTTTGCCATTCTTTACGACTGACAAGGTCAAATGACACAGTCATGCAAAGGGACTATTAAATGACCCAATTACCTATTACAACATTGTGAGGTCTTTTCTTGGAATGTGATAAAAGGAAAGGAAAGGAACTTTACTTAAGTGTCTAGTCGTTCTAGCGCTGGAGCATTAATTGCGGACACTGTAAACTGAAATTAACAATTAACACAAATCAAGTCAAATGTTGGTTTTTGAGGAGAGGGGACACCAGAGTACCCGGAGAAAACCTCTCTGTGCAGAGTAGAGAACCAACAATCTCAACCCACATATGACACGAGTGCTTTCACCACTGCGCCATCCCTGCACCCCTGATGCACAATGAAATAAAGATGCATCATTTTTTACACTGAAGAATTCCTGAAATTCAAAAGAAATTAATTCACAAGACCTCTACATGTTGACTGTTACAAAAGAAACAGAGTGACCAAATGTCATTTGTGAATTAACTGTTAAGGGAGCAGTGATGGTGTAATGATGAAACCACTTGTCTCCCACCAATAAGGCCCAGGTACGATTCCTGGACTTGACGTTATCAGTGGGTTGAGTTTGTTGACTCTTCCCTGCTAGAATAGGTTTTTCTCTGGGTACTCTGGTTTTCCCCTCTTCTCAAAAACCAACCTCTGATTTGATGTGTTGCTCTGATTTAATTCTGTACTGCTACACTATCCCCAATTAGTGCCAAATACACTTGACACTGAAATAAAGTTCACTATCATTGTCACTTGTTATTATTACATGCATAATTTCTCAATTAACTGTACCATGCCTATTCTTCAAACTCCACTATAAGTTAAAGGGCCCAAAATACTTGTATCATCTACAGTTGTACATTCAAAAAATCACTAGCAGTGATCCTAGCACTTATCTCAACAATGTAAGCAATTCTTGTCTCTCGTAGACAGCTGAAAAATACATTCAACACAAATCCATGACTAACAACTTACAAGTGATGTCTGATCCTCAAATGGCCTCAAAACACTTTTCCTGTTTTTAAGGACAACAAAAAAATTGGTATTAACTTTGCTTCAATTTACATTTGCATATTCATTCATCCAAACTCGAAAGGTGATGCATGACACCTGTACCCTCTTTCAAAGTTCTTGCGGTTATAAAAACAGGGTGGCAGTCCAGGAGTAAATACTACCATTTGCATCCATCCTTGAAGCGTGACTAATTTTGCACAAAGTTTTACTTTTCAAACATCAATAGTTTGTCCGGTAATGAGTCACTTTTGACCAATGAAACATTGGCAGTTATGGTATGTCATGAAATTGACAATGTTTTTGGCAACATACCAGCATGTTTTGTTCATGTGCTCTTAAAGTTTTCAAATTTTCCATGAGAGCGTTCGGGTTTTGCTTGACAGTCCTAGTGATGACTCTGCTCGTTTTGCAATGGAGACAAAAAAATCCAAAGTTAAGTTAAGTAAATTACGGTCCAGGAGTCCCTTCAGATCAAGACTTCAAATGCTCCACGAAACACAGAAGAGTGTGTGTGCAGAATGCCCTTAAAACAAATATTTCCTCCTTGATCTTTCTAGTTTCACTTTGGTTTCAAGTATTTTTTCTCGTAGTTTCTGAATCATTCATCTTTTCAGTTTAAATCTCTCTTCACTTCTCAGTAATGATGTACCTTTCAAATGGAGTTTTTTCTTACCCCCTTCAGCCCCTCTTATATTTGCAAAGAAAGTCACTTTTCAGACAAGTCCGGGCCTTGGGACAATCTGAAGTCTAGCTACATGGATCAGTCCTTTCAACGGGTTTGGTTTTCACACTACAATGTACATGTACATGCAGGTGACGACCCCTCGACCAATTATAGCTTTACATCAGGTATTATTGTAATCGAGAAATCCGTTCCTTCGATACGTTTTGAGGAAGGAACTGCAATTTTCAGGCACATGGGATCATCATTCAACATAACATGCTCACCTTTGTCATTTTGGTAAAGTATACATGTATCATGTCTTTGGAAATTCATGGGAGATAGATGTTTACAACTCTTCAAGACTCCGCGGCAGATTCATAAAAATATCAGCTCTTATGGAAAACCTGAAAACTTAACCAAGAGCATGTGAACAAAACATGCTGGTATGCCGCCAAAAACATTGTCAATTTCACGTCACAACCGCCAACATTTCATTGGTCAAAACCAGACACACCCTTAATGTTTGAAAAGTAAAACTCTGCCCAAAATTCATCATGCTTCAAGGGTGAATGCAAATGGTAGTATCACAGGAAATGAACATGCCTTGAGACTGAAAGGCCCAGGGCAGCATCGGGCAGATATAAACTAACCCAAGACGTCTGATTTGAAACCTAAAGGATATGTAGCCTGCAAAGCAGGTGTATTTTTGTTTTTGTAATTATTATCGGCCGACATCTTGGATGGTGAGACTAACAGAGGAGTGGGACAAGTCAAAAAATTGCACTCAGTGAGAGGAGGACAGTATGAAATGTTACCAACCCTCTACCGACTGTGTGCTTTCAAAATGGCGGCTCATTACAGTCCGTTATGAATGTTGGACTTGAAAAAGCATCCACCTGGCAAAAAATACCTCCTCTGCAGGCTTAAGGATATGAGAAGCAGGAAATCCACACTCCTCTTGCCTGTGCTCTTGTTTTGATTCTCACAGAACTGGACAACTGTTTCACCAGGGATGTTACAGACGTAGCTTACCTTTGAAACATGACTGCATTAGGCCTTTTCAATAAGCACTAAAAATACAAGTGCTTCAAATTAGAAATTTTTCATAGTTTATGAAGGCATGTCATAAACAAGGACAAAAAAACAACAGTGGGAATTGTGACCACAGTAGTAATAATGCACGAAAGCACACTTTTTTGCTGTCCAGAATGCCAGTTTATGCAACTCATACAAAACGTGAATGACATGAAACCCTAGTAACGTGGATACATCCACGTGTTACAAAATCGTGTGCCTAGCTTTCCATCGAGTTTTGAATTAAAACCAGGTCTCAGACCAGTTACTTCACGCTTAAACCACAACGTTTTCTTAGCCCTGGTACTTACAAGGTCTTTTAAGGCATTAGTCACCACTTCACTGGTTTTGCCGCCCCGGAGAAACAGTGCAGTTTTCGTGTTTTCGACATTCTTTGGCTCGCGATGTTCCACAGTACGCCTTCCGCACTGTGTTTTGGGACGCCTGTCAAAAACGAAACACGAGAATATACATAAGATAGTGTCGTGGTTAGTCTGATGAGAAATACTTGGACTGGAATGACAAAAATTCGACGACAAAACAGAAAAACACAAGTACTTCCGACACTGCTGCCATCTTGAATGTGCTCCTCTGTAGAGCTGGTAACTATCTTTCCAACCTCGTTCCCAGGGTCTCTCTTCCATGCCTTCTTTGTCGTTTAGGAGGGAGAGATAAGAGAAGTTCTCGTACATTTAGGACAGGCAGTCCTTGCTTTTGCCGTGTCACGTTAATGCAGTGTTTGATCTCTCCCAGGAGCCCATGACTAGGAGCGAACAACAGCCCTATATTCCCGTCACGGAATTTTCACAGATCGATTTATTTTTAGATTGAATAAGACTCCCAAAAGAGCCCGATGACCAAACAAACGAAACGAATTTACGTCGTAGCTTTGTTTTCTTGCGGAAAAGGTAGTTTAAAAATAGATCGGACAGTAAAAATGCCGTGACA
>NC_090871.1:5877561-5880061 GCF_036669935.1 Montipora foliosa
TTCCATGTAAATATTCTTCATGAGCATCGTAATGTTACAACATCCTTCACCAAATGACTGACTATTTAGGGACTCGACGGCATTGTTAGCATTGGGTGCCGCGTCCCACTCTTCGTTATCTCGTAAAGTGTAGGCCTTACAAAACATTTTCAGAATTCTCTCTCTAATCCACCACCTCACCCAAAGCGCTGATTGAGACCAATGGGCATTGGTTTGTTGATTACAAGTAGCAGCTAAATCAGGTGGAAAGAGATGTTTCGCCTAGGTTATATTCTTTACACCACAAAGGACGTCGAAAGCCAACTTGACGTCTGTTTGATTCGTTAGATCTTGTATGGCATGTCCAATGTAGCGAAAGATTTTATATTCCTCTTTGCGTTTTGTAACAATATCACTTACTCGATTAGCAGACGTTTTCCAGTGCACAGTACACCCGCGCAAACTTTTCTCGCAGAGTTCCGCTCCGATACTTCTTTCAAAGCCGTTATATTCTGCTTGATCAAAATCTACCATGATCTGCCGAAGAGTCTGCCCATTTTTAAACGACGGGTGTATTTTAGTAATGTGGGTAAATATTTCACGAATAGCTATTGCGTAGGCATCGCTGTCTTGTTTATTCAAAAGAACTCTCGCAACCGCGTTAAACTCGGCTCCATGGTAATTTCGTTAAAAGCAACCATGTTCAGTAATAAAGGTCTGGAAATCCATTGTTATTTGTGTATGTGATATCCACGTACAAATCTTTGGTGTTTCTCTGTAGGTGTACTTGATAGGGAGCGAGAAAGAATGCAAAATTTCTCGAAGGCGAAATAATTAAAGGTACTCTCGTCCTTCCATCTGGTATTTCCCCATTTTTCGTTCACTTTCGCTAAGATTCCTGATCGACTGTCTCTTGCATGTCTTCATATTCTTTCCTGGACTTGTCAAATTCAAGAACTTGAAGGAGTGGGACAATTCCTGGATGTTAGTTTAGTTAGTTTATTGCCAGTCAATCAATCATAGCTCCGCAAGAGCGTATGAAAACGCCACTTTTGGTAGTTCAAATCCCCGAGAGAGAGTTAGCTGCCGGAAACGGCAGAGTGCTGAAGTTCCATGCCAGCATAAAAAAGTTAAAACGCTGCAGCTGTGTCTACAAAATCTGTCCCGTAATAATATAGAGAGAGGGAAACGTTTCGCCGTTAATGGCATTTCAATAACTGCGAATTTTGTGGTTCCAATACATCTTTAGAGGGAAACTTTCGCCGTTAGTGACATTTCATTTACTACGAAATCTGTGGTTCTAATATATATTTAGAGGGAAACGTTTCGCCGCTACTGACATTTCAATAACTGTGATTCCAACATACATTCAGTGGGAAATCTTTCGCCGTTAATGACATTTTGATAACTGCGAAATTTGTGGCTCCAATATTTGTGGGGGAAAATCTTTCGCAGTTAATGAGATTTAAATTACTGCGAAATCTTCGGTATATAATAAAAGTATATTGATAAACTTTTTGGCGAACTTTTATTAACTATCTGTAGATAAATAAAACTGCAAAATTCTCATTTACATATATATACCCAGTCACTGGTAGTCATTAGTTAAATTATCCTTAAACAATTTTATAAGAAATTGAGAACGTCAACATGCACAAATCGGTAAAAAGCTACTTGAAAACAGGTCCCACTAGGTAGGTAAAGCGTAAAACTTATATAACTCTGGTTTATTATGGTCACGCTAAAACGCAGACTGCAGACTGTGCAGACCAGGGGTAAAATATTGCGTTACCCTCACTATTATTTAGAGCTAACCGTAAACAGGCTAACCTGAATGTTATTAAGGCCTAATTAGGCTAACAGAATGCCATTTAGGCCCAATTCAGGCTAACAGAATTTTCATTTTACAGACGGTCTGCACAGTCTGCAGTCTGCGTTTTTTCAGTGTCCCGGTTTATTAGCTCACCATTTACACCGCTGCATTTTTAGAACGAATTACGGTTTTACCATTTTAGACCCATTCAATTTTGGTGACTCGTTGTGGTGAAGGGATACTGCTCTTATAATTACGGACACTTCCTTTGTGAGATTCCTGCCTCTTCCATGAGCCGCTTACAAGTGAAGTAAAATCCCTTCTCTTTCTCATAGACGGACTACCGTTCTCAGAAGCAGTCTTGTCTGCCGGCTTCTCAATTTGGGGCTTGGGCCACTCTGAACACTTTCCTTACAATTTTTTAAGAAAACAAACGGTTCTTTTGCTATTCTATATACACTTCCTTGATCAATATGACAAATTTCGGCTACTCTACGCACAGGCAAGTCTTTAACAGAACATTAATATAATGCAGGTTCTTGTGTCACACAATCTATAACACACCAAAAAACGATCTTGTTAAATAAATTTTCTGCTCGCAAAACAAAGTCAGTTGTTCAAAAGTCTCCAGCTAAGACACCGTTTTATATGTACATTAATTTCACGTGAAATAATTAATTTCGATTTCGTTGCATCACATCTCCCAAA
>NC_090871.1:5890061-5937561 GCF_036669935.1 Montipora foliosa
AATAGCGTGACGTCACGCGCTCTCGCATCCTTAGCTTTGTCTGCCTGTGGTCGTAGGTTTGATTCCTGCCCAGGACTCTGATTTTAAAGTTGTCCTACCCCCCGTTGCCCGTTGTCAACGCAACTTGTGTTGTATCAACGCCTTCCCTCGGGCCCATTACACATTTCCATCATGCGTGTATGTCGGTATTGTTTTTACATTTATTTTGTAGTGGTCACGGTCATTCAGTTGTAACTGACGCACGCACGCAAACAATCCACCGATATTGATTACCATTAATTTATTTGTAGCTGGGTTCCTTGTTCCTGCTCAACACGTTCCAACGAAGACTTTGCCAGGTAATGAGACACTCCTAATTGATTATTTTTTTGTTGTTTGATTGAACTATACTGCTTTCTGTTCTTTAATTAGTTGTACATTGTGATCACATAATATGCCTTATAAGCCTGCTTTAAATTAAACTCTTTACTGTTTCTCATTGTTTAATAGCAAGAACAAGTAATGCATGCGTAATAAATTTCCTAATCGCCTCTCTTTTCTTTTCTTTGGATTAAAGTCAGTAACTATGTCGGCACACATTCCTTTTATGCATAACTTAACTGTTTATTTTCTGAGTGATCACGATCATTCAGAAGCTTGGCTGGTTGTCACGAACGCAGGCACGCACCGCGCACGCAAACAATCAACCAATGTTGCTTGCCATTAATTCATTTGCAACGACTCGAGGAACATATCAAGGTAATAAGTAACATTAGCCTGAGGGTGTAATAAATTATTTGTTTCTTGTGTGATGGAACCATGAACTGCCCACCATTCTGAGAAAGTAAGTAAATGATATGTATCTTGAATTATTCTTGAACAGAGAAGGTTTTAGTTTTTGAATTCGCTTAGATTCAAACTTGAGGGTGCCACAAAGCAAAATGACGATTGAGAAAGCATTCAATCAGTTTTAGCCATGACAAACTCTTTATGTCTACTCGCTTTAAAGTCTTACATAAAGCTAAGCAAGACCAGAGCCTCGTATAATGTATGCGTTCTCATCACAACTTTGAACCTTGCCGAGCGAAACCATGTATTTTTTGAGTTGTTCCTAGCAATCATGAACAGTCATCTCACCTCGATCCGTTCTCTTGAGAACTTTTCAGCTTTCCGCTCCAGTTCCACTCTTTTTGCATACTAGGCATTAATGATTTGTGTTATGAAAGTTAAAATGGATAACCACATTAAATCATCAAATTTTGCAGAGTCATTTCTTGTTGTCGAGCCTCACGTCGATTAGCACCCATTTTGGTAAGTTGCTCACTGTTACTCATTTCTTAATAACACGAACAAGTAATAATTTATGTGTGATAAACCAGTTCTGACGAATTTTGCGTTACTTTTTGTTGTTTTCTCTTTACTCAGTTTGGATCAAGTTACTGACTACGTCAGAATTCCTGATATGTTTATTTTCTAAAGTGATCATAATCACCGTCACTCATGATCAGTTGCGAATGACGCACCCAAATGATCCACTAGTATTATTTATCCCTTAATGTTTTGTTCAGCCGGATTCATTTTTCCTGCTCACAAGGTTTTAAAGAGGAACATTGCAAGGTATTTGGTAATATTAGCTTGCTGGGTGTAATCAGATATTTGTCTGTCGTTGCAAGATAATAAGTAACAATTAGCTTGAGGTGCCACGGTGCTAAATTATTTGTTTCTTGTGTGATCGAACTACAATGTAAAAACTGCCCTCCATTCTTTTCTTGCACATCGAGAAAGTAAGTAAGTAAATGATGTATCTTGAATTGTTTCTTGACAGAGAGGGTTTTTAGATTCAAAATTGAGGGTGTCACAAAGCAAATGACGATGAAGAATGCATTCAATCAGTTTTAGCCATAACAAACCCTTAATGTCTACTCGCTTTAAAGTCTTACTTAAGCTAAGCAAGATCGGAGCATCGTATAATGTACCCGTTCTCATAACGACTTTGAACCTCGCCGAACGAAACCATTACTTGAGTTTTTCGGAGCAATGGAACAGTCATCTCACCTCGATCAGTGTTCAAATTGGACTGCTTCACTGATCAGTTGCGCTGTTTGCTCGAGTATGAAATGACTTCTCCTTGCTGCTCCATTTGTTAGTTCTCTTGAGAATTTTCAGCTTTCCGCTTCTGTTCTACATTTTTAATGCATACTAGGCATAAGGGAATTTTGTTATGAAAGTTAAAAGTTTTCCTACAAGATTCGATAATGCATGGATATTACCACGATAAATCATATTTTGCAGAGTCATTTCTTGTTTTCAAGGACCTCGCGTCGATTAGCATCCATTTTGGTAAGTTGCTCACTGTTTCTCGTTTCTTTATAACACGAACAAGTAATAATTTATGTGTAATAAACCAGTTCTGACGAATTTTGCGTTACTTTTTGTCAGAATTCCTTACAAGTTTATTTTCTGAAGTGCTCACAGTCACTCATGATTAGTTGCAAATGATGCATCCAAATGATCCACCAGTATTATTTATCCCGTAAATAATTTTTTCAGCCAGATTCATTATTCCTGCTCAAAAGGTTTTAAAAAGGAACATTGCAAGGTATTAAGTGATATTAGCTTGCTGGGTGTACCTGTAATAAGTTATTTGTCTGTCGTTTGATTGAACTGTGAGACAGTGACTAGGTCACTTGTGTTCATTTTGTGTTTATTTTATTCCAATTATTTTCAACTTCTTTTCATTATCCTAATTACTATTATTTGCTTGTTTACCCATAATTACTCAATTTCCTCATATTTTTGCTTGTGTAGTTGTGTTATCCCCACACATTTCTCTTACCTAATTCCTGTTGTGTAGGAGTGGTAAACTCCTTCTTCCCTCAGGTAAATCCTGTATTAGTGGGTAGTAGATTTACCCCTAGCCTTATTTGGTTTTTTAGTTAATTTTCTATTTTCCTAAAATCCATTGTAAATTGGCTACCATTTACTTGAAGTAAGTTCAGTCGGTTCAGTTAATTTATCTGAAGAGTGTCAGTCTTAAAGACAAGTCATTTTCCAAGTCTTCTGAGGTGTGTAGTTATCAATAACATTTGGTATGTTATCCGTATTTTCCTATTTCTTTATTTATGCGTAGCCTTTAGTTTAGTTACTACATATAGCTTTCTGTTCTTGATTTTAGTTCTTAGCAGTGATTGCAAAATTTCATTTGCTATTATCTAGCTTTATTTATCTATGTTGACCTTTAGTCTGGCACAGCATGTGATTTGCGCCTTGAATATTTTTGCTGTTTTCCAATGAGTAATTGCTGTATTTTTGTCTCCTGCTTTGTATCCTTTTAATTGCATTTGATTCCAAATGATCCGTTTGTTACCATTATTTCACAATTACTAGTTTCAATGTACTATTGTGGGATTATTGTGCAATATGTAATTTGAAGCTCTTGCTTTTTTCAAATCCATGCTTCATACTCGTTTTGTTGGTAATTTCGTTGCCTTTTAGTTCGCAAGCATGTTTCTTCATGTATCAGCTATTTACCATAGTTTTTATTGTTCAGCAAGTGTAAATAATATCAATTTACTATGTTAAATCCATTGGCTTATTGTGGCTTTGTTTATTTGTTCGTTCCCGATCTCGATCCACTGTGTTTGCGTAGGTATAAATGATTTGTGTTAGAAAGTTATTTCCCACTAGATAATGTTTTACCGAAAGACTTGGCAGTGGATAACCACATGAAATTAAAATTTTTAGAGTTATGAAAAATGGGGCGAGACAAGAAGGAAACGCTTGCCGACAAACCCCTGCATTTTAAAAACTGGCAAGTTGACCTGTGATGCATGTCATCAGCTGTCATAAATTGACCAAGAAAATATTTGGTCTTCCATAGTGGAAATTGAACTTTGTGCAAGAGAAGGTTAAAAAATTTGGCAAGGAAAATAACGTGCATAACAGGCATTTCTACACACGTGTAAATGAGCACCTTTTCTGGGATAAAAATTATCATATTTTCTTTCGCTCCGACGAAGGGCTAACGCTCGAAACGTCAGCTTTCCAAATCTTTCACGGTGGCCATTCGACCTTTATCAACTCGTTTGATAAAATAAATTTCTGTTTCAAGCATCTTAGTTTGTCTAAACATTGTCAGGATAATTGCGATGTTTCTTGCGTAGAATTTAGTGACAATGCTACCTCTTTCTATCAACTCAAAAACAGGGAGAGCTTCCATATCGAGCAGATGAAACCGGTCAAACTCAACAAACAAGTTGATCATGTCGGTTTAGCATTACACTTTTAAAATTTACCATTGTGTCAGTTACAGTATGTTTTCTATAATATCGTTGGTTTATAGTTTGAGTTTCACCTCCTTGTAAGGAACATTTAAGAGCGCCTCTCAGCAATTTTCACCTAAGACCGTGCAAGATAAAAAGATCGAAAAATTGCCAAAATTTGTCACAATAAAGGACTACCAAAACCATTTTTAGAAAAATATGTTTTACTTTGTTTCGATAATTATTTTACCTGGACGGCGACTTTTTCGGTATGGGGCCTTGCGAGCGAGTGAGAACGACTCCAAAATGTCGCTTGTTTGAATCGCTCTTTTTGAAATAACGAACGAGTAACTTGAAAATCAAAACAACATGGCACAGCTAGAGTAATTCATTCACCCTTTAGCGCTGTTAACGGTACAATATACCAAAACTGGAATTTTGACCAAATTTTAAAACTTGACCTTTTTTAGATTGATTACAGACCCTTGCAAAACAAATCTGGAATATTCTGGTTATTTCCAGAATTTTTCTTAGGATATGACAAAAAAAAATTTCTAGAAATTCCCGGAATTTACCAGTTTCCTTTTCTGGGAAATTCTAGAAAATTCTAGAATGTTAATGAAACATGCTAATTAGGGAAGAAATTGCCAGCTTTATTCCAGAAATCATAATCTGTTACAAATGCTGCTTTCTAGATTTTCTAGACATTCCTGCATGCTATTAAATGAAAGCATGTGAAGATCATTTATTAATTTCCAGCCTTTTTCAAGGATATTCCAGTTTTTCGTGATTTTCCTCGGCCTTTTCCCACCAGTTAATTTTATTCCTTGATGGTTTTAACTTTTGGTTCCTTTAAGGCAATTCAGCCATTGGTAACTTTTTAAATTTATCAGGAGTGACTTTACTAAGCTTCTTACTCTAAGCAGTCAAATGCACAACAAAAACAGGCATCATTTTCTTGTCTGTATAAAGAACTACCAAAGATCATTGAATACTTTGTTTAACTATAAAGTTTTTTGTCATTAGTGGTAATCAGGCAGTCATGTCTTGTACCTTCCCTTGTAGAACCAGACACTGTGTAATCTATGTAAATCCTATTTAACGACCTTATGTAAATGGTATGTTATGATATACATAAATTGGATACAGAAGCCTTATTCAAAGGCTATGTTATACGTATGCCTCATGTATATATTTTGAAAGGAAATGCTATGTTTTATCTAGTCAAATGGAACCTTTACGGAGCATATGTAAAGGCTATGTTATGGGGTTTTTGTGTCCAAAAATAAAAATGGTTTCAACATAGTTTATACGTAGATTCGAAACAGAAAATACACAACACATACATAATTATCCTGCTCCTATAAAATAATATTCCAGCAAATCAGAAATGTGCTGGAAACTACAAAAAATCCATTGTAGTCAAGCTATTAACAGTTATTATCATAGCTCACAGACAAAAGCAATTAGACGACAGATTTTAAAGCAGCTACATATTTTTATTGCATGAATCTAAGCATTTAATTCATGCCAAAATCTTTGAATTGGGTTCTTGTTTTAAATTTAACGAGACCCTCCATTAGGGTACACTGGGTTGCCTGTGGTACGTGCACCGTTCCAGACAATTTTTTTTCAAGTTGGGGGGTCATTAAGACCATGTAAGGGGTCACCCAGAAGTCATACCAGCAGAGGCCCTTTGGCTCACAGGTCCTCACACGTTCGCACGACGAACATATCCTTTTCTGAGGTTAAAAACCTGGCTACCAGCCTATTAATTAATCATTTGTCGGAAAGAAGAAATTCCTGTCCTCTTTCGAAATTTTAGACACACATTGCTTACATGTGGTAGTGAAGTAAAACAGCAATTTATTCCATATAAAATGTCAACTGAGCTGTGTGTTGTCTTCTAGGAGATTCAAGTTGTCCTTGCATAATATGTAGCTCTAGCAGTGCACGATATTGATTTGGTATTGTCTATCATTGTAGTGCCATGATAGAAGTCTTGGGTAAATAGCCTGAGAAGACATGTGGTTACTAGCAAAGTACTGAACCCAGAAAGATTGAAGAAAATAAATGGGAAGTGAGAAACATTGGCTTCTGGGCTGACATGTTGATAATTTTCAAGCTCCCTCACATCTTCTTTCACCTCAAGTTTAAGCGTGCCCTCTGAGCATCTGACAGCTTTGTAATACTAAAGTTTACTAAAGTTAATTGCAGGAGTCCGGCGGGGTTAGTATCTGGATGGGTGACCTCAAACATATACCCCTTTGTAAAACAGGAGCATTGGACCGAAAATACTATTAACGCTAACCAATGCGAACTCAGCAAGGTACAGATTTTGTTAGCTTGCTCTATGCAAAAACAAATATTGATGCAAAAGTAAATTGATACACAGTTTTTAGAAAGAGCAGAAGGAAGTTTCCTGGACGGTCGTTCGAGAATAACATATTTACGACATGAAAACAACATTAACTTTGAACCGTGAATATAGAATATAAAAAGTTACGATCAGCGACAAACATTTTGGGGAGATTTTTGCTACGTTCAATTTTGTTATTGTACTTTTGGTTGCACAAATTAATCGCAAAATCGAAAGTGACATCGCCGGAATTCAGCGGGCGCCGTGATTAATTTTGTGTCAAATGATGGCAAGGTACCGGGTTTTCGTAAGTTTCTTTTTCTGTCAAGTGTTATAGAGTTTGACAATAAATGAGCAAAGTCAAAAACAAAGATCACAATCGCCCAAACTCTTGAGGTTGACCCCGGGGTTGACCATTGTTTCTGCTGAGTCAAAAATTTACCCTCCAAGACAAGGTAATTCCATCATTTTGGAAATAGCAGCTACTTTATTGTTCATCTGCGTCACAATTTAGTTTTGTCCAATATACACAAACGGATACGATTCGTCAATTCCGATAGTCCATTGGTACCAATGGTAGGATTGGTACCAATACAAAAGAATGTCATTCCAATGGTTCTGTTGGTGAATATGCATTTCATTAAGGGGACTTTCACTATTTTCCCAATTATGATGGCCTATTGGTACCAATCGTACCATTGGTACCAATAGAAAATGATGTCATTCCAATGGTTCTACTGGTGAAACTATTTTCTCATGTGATCTAGCTGGGTACAGCCTACGGGGCAATTCCGATGGTCCATTGGTACCAATGGTACGATTGGTACTAATAGAAAATTATGTCATTCCAATGGTTCTATTGGTGAAAAAAAAGTTCGCTTTCACACCAAGTAAAGGCACGCAATAATTATAATGATTATTCCTCGTTCTACAAGCCAACCACAAAAACAAGTTAGCTTTTACACCAAGTAAAAGCACGCAATAATTATTATAACGAGATGCTTCCGTGAAGCATACACTGGGTTGCCTGTGGTACGTGTTACAGAAAATCACAAGGCACTGAATTGTGTGGTATTGAACTACAACATTCCAGTCTCTGAAGAATAACAAATAAAAGAGAAGCGAGAAACATTGTCTTCTGGGCTGACATGTTGATAATTTTCAAGTTCCCTCGCAACTTCTTTACACCACAAGTTTAAGCGTGCCCTCTGAACATCTGACAGCTTTGTAATACCAAAGTTCACTGAAGTTAAGCCCTGTCCTGCAGGGTTAGTGTTTGGATGGGAGACCAAAACAATATACCCCTCATCAAACAGAAGCATCGGACCGAAAATACTGTTAACGCTAACAAATGCGAACTCAGCAAGGTACAGATTTTGTTAGCTTGCTTTATGCAAAATAAGAACATCATTCTAAAAGCTTATTCTACGCAAAAAGTAGGTTCTGGAGGTAATTTTGAGAATGGAAATCAAGGTTACGCGGCAGACGGCAAATACAAACTCGCGATTTAATTAACTTAACACACCAGAAAGACGCTAACCTCATTTTGACAAGATAATGCTTTATTATTGCCATAAAAACTATCCAGTTACGCTCGCATATCATAAAACATGATGAAACAAACAACATATTTGCTATTAGAGGCAAAAACCCCTTCCTATTTCATTACGTGCGTGAAGAGAAGAAACTCAGTCGTTTCAAATATGCGCAATATTGCAACAAACTAAATTTCAGGATCAAACCGTTTACATGAAGAACCTTTTCCTTGAATAATGAGGCACAAAATAGACGACAAGCTTTCTTTCAAATAATCCTTGGCTGTCACAATTCCAATTATTTTTTTTTTACCTGAAGATTGTGCAGAGTTGATCACAGATCCACGTGATCCAAGGTGTTCGATTCGTTCTCTGTCTTTGTTGAACCCATAAGTTACCAGAGAATTTTCCATTTGATTTCAGTGTTCTACATAACAGCACAGTTGGTAAATATTATTTTAAGAAATACAGCTCACGTTGATTTCGACTCGACGGGCGATAGATTGTTGTCGAGGTCCATTACTTTTCGCTTTTGAGATTCCAGGTGTTGGTTTTTCACCGCCTGCCTAGTTTATCCAACTGACTTACCATTATTGAGCTCCATAAGGGTATATTTTGTTTAAGGATCCACTAAAACGCCATTCGCGTTACATCACTTTCGACGCCATTGGACACAGTAGAATCATTAACTTAGCCTGCCACCAGAGAAATCTACGCAGTTCCACTACCCTCTCGATCCTAAGAAAATACGCGCAGAAGGCTCTATGCACACCACCACTTACCAGGGGAGTGACAGGCAAGACTTTTACCGACACGGAAGAAAAAAAAAAAAAACACCGAACAAATGCCAAACACTTTCCGACTGGGATTGCCATACGGCAACCCATTAAATATTCCTCGTTCTGTAAGCTTACCACGCAGAACAAGTTCGCTTTTACACCAAGTAAAAGCACGCAATAATTATTATGAATATTCCTCGTTTAATAAGCCAACCACACAAAACAAGTTCGCTGTTAGACCAAGTAAAAGCACGCAGTAATTACGATGAATAGTCCGCGTTCTAAAGCCAAGCACGCAAAATAAGTTGGCCTTTACACTAAGTAAAAGCACGCAATAATTATTATGAATATTCCTCGTTCTATAAGCCAACCACGCAAAACAAGTTCGCTTTTACACCAAGTAATAGCGCGCAATAATTATTATGAATATTCCTCGTTCTGTAAGCCAACCACGCAAAACAAGTTCGCTTTTACGCTAAGTAATAGCGCGCTATAATTATTATGAATATTATAAGCCAAGCACACAAAACAATTTACACCAAGTAAAAGCGCGCTATAATTATGATGAATATTCCTCGTTCTGGAAGCCAACCACGCAAAACAAGTTTGCTTTTACGCTAAGTAATAGCGCGCTATAATTATTATGAATATTATAAGCCAAGCACACAAAACAATTTACACCAAGTAAAAGCGCGCTATAATTATTATGAATATTCCTCGTTCTGTAAGCCAACCACACAAAACAAGTTCGCTTTTACAACAGAGAAAAAGCATGTACGCAATAATTATGAATATTCCTCGTTCTAAAGCCAACCAGGCAAAACAAGTTCGCTTTTACACCAAGTAATAGCGCGCTATAATTATTATGAATATTATAAGCCAAGCACACAAAACAATTTACACCAAGTAAAAGCGCGCTATAATTATTATGAATATTCCTCGTTCTGTAAGCCAACCACGCAAAACAAGTTGGCTTTTACACCAAGTAAAGCATGCAATAATTATCATGAATATTCCTCGTTCTGTAAGCCAACCACGCAAAACAAGTTGGCTTTTACAACAAAGAAAAAGCATGTACGCAATAATTATTATGAATATTCCTCGTTCGAAAGCCAACCACAAAAAACAAGTTGGCTTTTACACCAAGTAAAAGCACGCAATAATTATCATGAATAGTCCTCGTTCTGTAAGCCAACCACCCAAAACAAGTTCGCTTTTACACCAAGTAATAGCGGGCTATAATTATTATGAATATTATAAGCCAAGCACCCAAAACAATTTACACCAAGTAAAAGCGCGCTATAATTATGATGAATATTCCTCGTTCTGGAAGCCAACCACGCAAAACAAGTTGGCTTTTACACCAAGTAAAAGCACGCAATAATTATCATGAATATTCCTCGTTCTGTAAGCCAACCACGCAAAACAAGTTGGCTTTTACAACAAAGAAAAAGCATGTACGCAATAATGATTATGAATATTCCTCGTTCTAAAGCCAACCACGCAAAACAAGTTCGCTTTTACACCAAGTAATAGCGGGCTATAATTATTATGAATATTCCTCGTTCTGTAAGCCAACCACGGAAAACAAGTTGGCTTTTACAACAAAGAAAAAGCATGTACGCAATAATTATTATGAATATTCCTCGTTCGAAAGCCAACCACAAAAAACAAGTTCGCTTTTACACCAAGTAATAGCGCGCTATAATTATTATGAATTCATAAAGGCCACCTTTTCCAGCGAACAGTTTTTTGAAACAACATATTTGCTATTAGAGGCAAAAACCCCTTCCTATTTCATTACGTGCGTGAAGAGAAGAAACTCAGTCGTGTCAAATATGCGCAATATTACACCAAACTAAAATTTCAGGATCAAACCGTTTCCATGAAGAACCGTTTCCTTGAATAATGAAGCACAAAATAGACGACAAGCTTTCTTTCATATAAGCCTTGGCTGTCACATTTCCAATTATTTTTTCTTACCTGAAGACTGTGCAGAGTTGATCACAGATCCGCGTAAGGTGTTCGATTCGTTCTCTGTCTTTTTAAAAACAAAATAGAAAATAGAGCTAAATATTGTTACCTCTTACCATTAATTATCTGAAAATAAGTCCTACAATCTTCTAATTTGCAAAATCAAAATAAAAAAAAATGAAACTGGAAGTATGAGACAAGATATTACAAAGTCATAAATGCTAGCGCCCTCATTTTTTGAATGACCTTTACAAAAGAGTGATAAATGTATTTTTTTGGATTATAGTCTTTATAACTCGATCAATAAGACTGGAATTTTGCAGAGTGGTTAAGCATTTGAATCAACAACCCTCTGAGGGGAGTCGGAATGTATGGCAAAAACATCTACTACGTGTACGAAAAACAGATGACATAAAATAATGGAAACAGGCGACAAGAAACAATATCACACCAAAACATAACGTCTTGCAAACAGTAGTTAAACAATAATTATGTTACCATTTGTGTCTGGTGCCCCACGAAGGAGCCATATTAAATTAAAGATGAACTGTCCAAGTGAAATTAAGATTGGTTATTTAATAGTAATACATGAAGCAGCAGTTAACCTAGCAACCTTTGTAGCTTTCTTAATTGGTGTTGATAAAAGAATCCTCCTTACAAGAAGGGGTTTCTCTCCACTAACTAAAACATTCACTAATTAGCAGGTAGTTTGAGGGGAATATTGTGTGTGAATGGTGGCTGAGTTGGGGAAACATCATACACAAAAGTTAGGGTTAGTCTGTAGAATGAGGGGGAGAAATTTACAAAGCTAACTCTCAACCCCAAAATAAGGCTAACAAATGAAACAAATTCTGTGTGAAATTAAAAACTTTAATCACAGAAACAGCCAGATAGTACATGTATGAAAAACTGAATCACGTAGGAGGGATTAACAAATATTTGACCATAAAAATTATTCAGCAGACGTGGCCGGCTTGGCGGTGATATCTCCAAAAAGGCTCGTGGTGTATGAGGCCACCTAAGCAGAAACAGCCACAAGTCAAAAAGGGACCTTGCCGAGTTCTGGAATATGTACTCACTAGATGCAGATGTAGAAGTCCTTTAAGGCCTTTTACTGACACCTTGAAAACCATATGAAACAGAGAGTTACTGTATTGATATGTACTATTTGATTGAGTAAAAGGGCTAGATCGGACACATTTTTTTTTCTTTTCTTTAAATAAGCCCTCAGACCCCCAAAAATAGATGCCTGTGATCCTTGAGTGTGAAATAGTTATGCTATATTTTTTAAGTTCTCTGTGTGGTGTTGCTAGTCAAGCCTAACAATAAATACAGTCATTGTTATTTTTTAAGGTATGTTCCAGGGCTCATGCTCTTAATTATTTTATTTATGTTTCACACTGTGGAACAAAATGTGATCATATTGATCAGCCACAGGTTAGCTTATTTGTTGGGGCCAAACTGCACAAAGGCAAAGAAAACAATATGGGGTTTGGGAGAGGATGGGGAGTCTTAAAACGTAGCAGTAGTGATAGGCTACAAATTGCTTTTCTTCAGGGGAGGATATTCTACAAGGAACTGGAATCATTGCTTTGTCCTCAGATGGTACAAAATATGAAGGAGTTGCCATGGAATAGTATGGCTTTTTTGCATAGTTATACCTAAGGGGGCAAGGACATGGTATTTACAATAACTTATCAGTTTTGCATTGTTTTGCTGTGATCCATTTTAAGTTTAGTCTATATATTACCTCGAGATCAAACATTGTTTGCCATGTTATGAAGTGTTCTTACACATCTGTCCTTCTGTGGAATGTTTGTTTCCAGGCTTTAAAGTAATTAAGTAGTTGGTTTAAGTTGGTAACACGTTGATCTGTTATTGACTGCAGTGGACTGTTATCTTTGAAGACATTCCAAAGCATTTCACATTTTCATAAGTTCTTGTATCTTTTCTGTGGTGTTTTCATGCAAAGCCATGTCTTTGCAAACTTTTTCGGACAGAGTATTAACAGCAAGCTTTACTCGTATTTTATTTAAATTATCAAGATGGAATTACAAGCGCCCTGATTAAACCGTATTTGTTGTTTGTTGATTTTCCCAAGCGGGTGAAATCTTGCAAATAGTTTTAAAATATTGTTGGTAAAATTGACTGCGGTGGGGAATCCGATTCGTCGCGAGCGATTTTAAGTGAGCAAGTTTGAAGTTCTGAAACGCCGCTATATCCAAATATATCCACCTGGTTTTTTACTATGTTATGTAAAAGCTATCGATCTTAAACATATGTAAAATTTAGAGTGGAGTAATGTGGGTTTCGACAAAACACTGACCCCCGGTCAACTGACCCCCTTACTGACCCCCTATAAAATCAATGGGAAAATGAATACTGCTTACTTAAGCCTCAACAACCCTTTTTAAACAGCATTGTTCAACAGTATTAAAAAGGTTAGCTTACATGAAGTAATCGGCCATCACAACAATAATCGAAAACTAACCTTTTTAAAATGGGCGCTTAGACTTAAATACTGTTGAACAATGCCGTTTAAAAAGGGTTGTTGAGGCTTAAGTAAGCAGTATTCATTTTCCCATTGATTTTATAGTGGGTCAGTAGGGGGGTCAGTAAGGGGGTCAGTTGACCGGGGGTCAGTGTTTTGTCAAAACCCGGAGTAATGTGGAGTACTCCTAAAAGAAGCAGCGGAACATGGCTTGGTCAGAATACCGGTCGTTTCACCACCGTATGAAGTCGGTTCGCCAACGTCCAAAAGCACCTTTTTCGTTGAGAATAATTGTCAATTAGATTACTTGCAATTCACTTCATGAGAGGGATTGTTGATGTGAACCGCCATATTTGTTATTGAACCTTTCAATGCGCCCCAATCCCCCCTCAAATTTTATTAGTTTTCTTTATTGATAGTTTATTGCTGGTCATATTCTTTTGCAAACTTGGTGGCTCCTAAAGGAGCCGTTTTTTGGTTGTGATTTTTACTGACTTCTTCAGTTTCCACGAGTGGGGCCGTTGAGATGTGAGCACGTTTTCAGCAACTGTGCGGCGGTCTTCTCTTTCCTTTCGTACTTCTCCCAGCTGTCGAATAGCCTCGCCTGTTTCGATGCTGCTTCAGTTTTTCATCGGACACAAATGCTAGGATATTGATTAGTAGAAAGAGGTTTAGATAGTTTTACTAATAGTTGGAACCTGCATATGCATAACGTTTTCGAGTTCGATTCCTTACTATAATACTTGGAAACTGTTTTCCCAGTTCGATTCCGAATATTGCGTTGTCTTTATCTTTATTTTAATGCTCAATAGACTGCATAATGTTTTCTCAGTTTTATTAATTTATGACTAAACAGTGATTAAAACCTTCTTGTAGTCTTTTTCTTTCTTGTTGGCCATCAGGACAAACACAAGTGCACAAGTGGGACTTGCTTTGCATATTCCCCGGATCGGATGAAAGCATTCACCGTCAGTAGCTGCTTGAATGGGTGTCGCACAAGCTTGAAGGTTCCGTCCATGTACCAGGATTTAGCCTTGGCCAGGGTATTTAGCTGCTCCTGTCTGGCGAAGATCAGATGCCTTTCTGCTTAACTGTCAGGTCGGCTTGGAAGAAACCGGGAGGGAGACATTCCTCGACCAGTTCGAAGTCCAGATCTTTTGGTTGCCCGGGTCTGAGTTTCTGCCGATTCGGTTGGCAGCTCTAGCCACATGCGCAGGCTTAGGGAGGGCTGGACAAGGTGCAGCAGTCAGTTCATCTAACATGACCTAAAAAAAAGGAAGGAAAATTTGACTGTCTCGTCTATGAGATGCTTTTCATCAAGCAGCAATTCTAGTCTCAACACACAGATTCCTCGCAGACTGATTCCATTCATGGAAAGCTCTTTGTTTAAGAACATTCCATCACCTATTGTCGTTTTAGTATTGTGAAAAACAAGCATACCAAAAGATGGCGGAATGTCAAAGGCATCCATCTCTTCCTCGATTCTGCTACTCTCCCCAATTGGATCAGTGATCTCACTGCAATATAGGCATCGCCAAACCACCTCTAATCCGGTCTTAACAGCATCTCTATACTGCTGTTTCGAAATTCCCGTGTTGCAACGTCGATGTTGTCATTTGTCGCAGCCATTGCAATAGATACAATAATAGCTTTCCATCTCGAGTGACTCTTGTAAACATATTTGATCAGCGAAAATACTTCGATAAGATGAGTGGGTTGAATTGAACAGAAAATCACAGCCCTTTTATACAGCAATGCCTGATTAAGCCGGATCAAAATCGCAGGAATTTGATCGGCAGATATTGTTGGTGTTAACTGTTCTTTCTTGTAGTTACATATCATTAAACGTTTAAACAATAAGCTATTTAAGTTGAAAAAGTTCTCACCTCCTTTGCAACATGCCGCACAAGTGAAGTTAATGAGCTCACATTGTTTTTATCGCATTTCTAATTCTTCCCGTAACAGGGAGAAAAGAGACCGGTAGAGAAGCAGACTGTAGGGGGAACATTTAATAGTTGAGTGGGGGAAGGAAAAAGTTTTGCCGCAAATATTTAATCAGTGTTTCAAACAACGCAAAAACCCTCTGCGAGAGTAGAACAAACACGTAGGCGAAATTTGCAGGAAACAAGTGAACGTTTCTAAGCGCGTAATCAAACAAACATATTTCAACTCGATGGCTCTTTAACTACGCAAATGTTTAATAAAAAGGTTTTACAGCCGGTTTATGTTCACAAATAAAGCCGTGGATGGCGTGGGAGACAGAGAGGGAGAGAGAGAGATTGGGGAGAGTGAAAGGAACATTTTCAAGCCGAATCAAACAATTCATCTTGGATCAAAGGTCACATTATCTTCTTTTGGTAATTTGTAAATAAAATTCAGATCTATTTCACAAAGTATTTTGGACGTTGGCGAACTGACATTATTAGACGTTGGCAAATAGACTTCATACGTTGGCGTCAGCTGACACGTTTGCGAAACGACCGGTTACCCTTGGTCACGGTAAGCGGGACATACCTGCATTCGACACTGTCTTACTTCAGTCAAATTTAAGCAGCTTCCGACGAAAATACTTGACAGACAAAATAGTATTGAGTTTTGGGTCAAAAATATCAAAAAGGCCTTTAAATATACACTAATGGTGGCCCAAAAATAAAGAGAGAAAACTTGATTTCTGGTTCGTCTAGAGGATGTTTTTGGCAGCCATTAATTGCACCGGAAACGCGGAAGGAGCGCTCGTGCCAGTCCTTCTCCGCATCGCACATTGGACCAAGAGCGGAATGCCCGTTTCACCGCCCTATGGACGCCCTATGTATAAGCGCCATGCTGCTGACTGCTGACCAGAACGAAAAGGACGCACTAGTTCCCGATCCTGTCTCTCACGTGTTATCCAAGATGGCGGAGGATGACAATCTTTCTACGGAGCAAGATTCGAAAGATACTGGAGTTCATTGAAAGGATTAAGTGCTGACTTGGAGTGTGTAATTTTCGAGAGTAATGCATCATGTTCCTTTTGGAATAAGGCCGATTACGAGACTCAGAGAGCATCAAACAAGGTAATCCGTTGATTGGTTTTTCTCACAACCTATTGAATACATCGGAATAAAAGCTTTCTTTTTCATTTCTCCATGTACAGAGTGCTTTTATGTTCAAAGTTTGGAGCCTTTAAAGGACATTGCGTAAGCTAAGTAAATGTATTAACTCGAAAGATATCACATTCACATTCATAAGCTATTTCAGAGAGCTATGTGACCTTTAAATGGTATTGCAATAGTAATGGCATATGCTTTACACAGACTCAACTATGTAATGTAGCAAGTTACATAGTTATTACATAGCAAGTAAGGAGCAGTAAATAGCCTTTATATAGCTCAACATAGTTATATGATAAACTTTACATAGCGTTTACATATGTCTGGTTCTACAATGGAATTTTCTTACTTCTTAAATTTTATACATAATACGAAACTGCATGCTAAACATTTCTTTAAGTTTTTATCTGGAAAGAGTTGAATTTATAGAATAGAAACTGTAATAAACTAAAAATTTGTTTCATTTGAGAAATGTTAAAATTGTTAACAAGCTGTAGACTATTGCTAGTTTATTTCCAGTTTCCTGCAAGAAATGAAGACTGGAAGAAACTGTCATTTTCTGGCAGCACCTGATAGATGTATCAAATTCAAGCTATTTCCAGCTTTTGAAAGAACCCAAAACTTGCAAAAACTGGAAACCAATTTCTGGAATAAAAGCTGGAATTTGACTCTGGAATAAAGCTGTCACATTTTAGAAATTTCCAGAAATTTCCAGAACTTAACAGAAAGCTTGAAATTCATTTTGCAAGGGGTCAGTGCGAAATTCGACCATCAAAAAGCATCTTGGTACATGGCTTTCTCAAACGAGACTATAATCACCGGAATAAGCAATGTTTCCGCTGCAATTAAATTCAATAAAAGTTTTGGGTAAATGAAACGGAGGTTTTTTGAGGCCCAATTTCAACATGCTGTTTGTCAACAAAAGTCGACTTTTGACCACCAAAGCAGAGGCAAGGTATATTGAAACCACACACGCAATCTCGATTTATTCACTAAACAATTCGAGACTCTAGGTTTACTGACACAATACAACGTGAATTGACTGGAACTACTGTAGGTCAAGGGGAACGTGTCATTGAAATTTAACTGTCTTGGTTTAAGAGTGACATATCCGGTAATTAAAATAACTAACCTAAAAATTTGCATACTAGCAAGATTCATTCCATTCCATATTTTTATGCAAACAAGTTTCCTTAATTCACTTTGTGAACAAACCTGCAAAACAAACAAAGAAAGGTATCCCCCTTTATGTAAGCATACGCTTCTTGGATTTTCCTCGAAGCCCTCAAACAACCATTGAACCAGTCGAACGCTTCATGACTTTCGTGAGTTGTGCCGTGATTGTGTCGTCAGAGCTGTCACACAAGAGATAAGGACAAAGCACACAGACCATTATGACTACATGCGGTTCTATTCTGAGTTTGTTGGGGGAATTTGTGGCCCAAGTTCTGACAATCCAGCAAACGTTC
This sequence comes from Montipora foliosa, assembly GCF_036669935.1. Taxonomy (NCBI): domain Eukaryota; kingdom Metazoa; phylum Cnidaria; class Anthozoa; order Scleractinia; family Acroporidae; genus Montipora; species Montipora foliosa. Next base: position 5,907,999 of record NC_090871.1, read on the forward strand.
AATGCGTAATAATAGCAAAATGTGATCAGGACATCAAGGCACACATGAGAAGTTATAAAGTGTTGGATTCTTCTCTGGATACAGAGGCTGGGCTTTTGTTTGCACGTGCGGGTGAGCTTTAAATTAAATCACTTAAATTAGATTGAGCAGAAAATCTCTTTGTGAAATCTACCTATTACAGACTTAATGTCAAAACCCGGCCACAAGAAATGGACCCTAAAAACACTGCTGCCACAGTGCCGCCGCAGTCGTGTTGTTGGATATACCTCATTCGTTAATCCATGAGGTAAGCACCGCGACACTGCGGCACTAGCCACTCTACTCAGCTCAATTTAACCGTAAGTCGACTAAGGCACTGCAGCACCGGCCATTCTACTGAATTCACTCTATCTGACACAAACTGTGCAAAAACCACTTTCGTTCAGTTCGGTACCGCGGCTAACGTCGCGAACGTAGATGCTCCTTTGTGGACGGGTATTCAGCAATCGCTCCAATTGCGAAAATCGAGTAAGCAAGATATGTAAGACCATGTAATCATGTATCGTTGTACGAGACTGCGAGCACTCACTTTTCCAGTTGTTCCTGAAGCGAGTACATTGATCAGTGCAGCCAGATTGTATCACTGCCCGTGAAACTAACGGTTATTATTTTCTTATTAATTGCTTTTAAAAGGTGTTTTTGAGATAGATGATATAATTTTTGGGTACGACGATATGCCCACGGCATTGTGATCGATTTGGAATCCGATTGAGATGTAATAAGAAAAATTACGGCTGCCCACATGAATGGGCATCACACATGGCAGTGAAAGGGGAGCGCGAATTAACCTTTGCTCAGTTTTAAAAGCTTGACTTGGGCTTGACTTGCTGTTCTAGCGAAATTTCAACTATTTATAACCGAAGTTGTAGCACAGTGGCGAAGTTACCATGAAAACAAGATAGCCACTGAAAAACACGCTATATTTTATCTTTAAACGCGAATATCTCAAAAACGAACTGGGTGACTCCCATTTTTTATTGCTGGAGAGTAATTGGCACACTAAGACAAAACTCATTACAAAGTTTAAAAAAATTCTTTGCGGCAGATTCATAGCCACCTTGACAATTGGAAAATTTTAATGTGGTTCTGAATCTGCTCCAGATTTTTTTTTAACTTTGCACAGAGTTTCATCTTAGCCTGCTAATCGCTTTTCAGCAATAAAAAATGGGGGACACTTTAGTTCGTTTTTGAGATACTAAGTGCTTTAACACAAAATATAGGGCGTCTTTAGATGGTTCTTCTGTTGCCATGGTAATTTATTACGTCACAGTAACATGTGCATCTTGTTTAACGATTATCGGCAGGGTTTCATGTGGTACCATAACATTGCCGTTAAGTGAAACAGCGTTATAGAGTTAGTCCGTCTAATGAGACATTCCCTCAAAAATGGTTGAAGCTGGTTTGAGCCACCTTGACACGCACACGCTAGTTTCTGGATAGTTTATACATCAGTGTTTTCGACACATACAACGGAATTAGCATGCTTGTGGTCAATATAATACTCTAAAACCCGCAGACCACCACACCGTGTATGTCTTGTAGGTTGGAAAGGATTTCTTGTTTGTTAAAGTTCAGAGAGAGAGAGCGAAATTTATTCTTAATCTAGGTGCAAGTTTCATTCAGAAAATGTGATTAAAATATTTTTTCAAGAAAAACAAAAAATTGCACAAGGTGGCTGTACGGCTGTGAGGGTGCATGTATTTCTTATTTTACTTATTATATTTATTACTATGATATTTATGTAATAATATTATATAAATTATACATAATACTGGTATAAAATTATATACTATAATAAAGTTTCTATATAACGCCTGCTCTCATTGGTTTAAACACTGTGCTTTATGAGAGTACAAAGCACGGAACAAACGAAAGCTCACGCCATCATCCGCAGAAATGGCGGATAAATTTCCGAATTTTTCCTTGGGTATTATTGAACAGTTTGGTTTTTCAATTGCCATATCGGAAACGTGCAGGTTTTCATGGGCAACAATTCGGCCGGTTTTCACTGAACATAATTATTTAGATCCTCTTTTTTGCTGTTTTTTACGGACTGAAACATAGAGGCACTTGGTTTTCCTGAATAAGTCCAGCCGGGTGAATGAATCAGTTGGAAGGCTCTCTGGGTATAAATCGGCGTCTCAGTTACCGTGACTAACTGTACGAAATCAGTCAACTGATTCACTTTAGTAGGGAACGAGAGCAACAAGGTGAAAAAGAAATTTCTGTTAATAAGGTTTATAGAACAATGCTCTCAGCAAATAGGACAAGCCGGCAATGGACACCTTTTCATTTCTCTGCCCTCGAGTTAGAAGATCCAACTGAATCAGCCGGTTACCATTAATTTACAACTGAATCAGTTATTGACATGAATAGCGCCGGATAATAGCGGAAGACCATCCCTACGATTTTCCTCGCACTCGCAGTAACTTTTGCTGTTCTCCGGGACAACTGAATAAGTCGGGTTGTGTGACTGAATCAGTTGGAAGGCTCTCTGGGCAATCAAGCTTTTCCCGTACGAAATCAGTCAACTAAACAAGTCCACGAGACTTGACGCAGTTATCAGTGAGACAACTTTATGGTATATGGACCTATATGCAAAGAGATATATATGCATCACTGTTCATATGCTTTTGGAACTAAGGCGGAAAACATCAGTGAATAAGCAAAGGAAAACAATCCATCACGCCAATTTAAACGACACCAACACCAGCGCAAATGTCACGGGCACGTGTCTACAATGTAATTCAATTCACAATCGCAATAATTGAATTTACCAGAGAATTATTCAAAGCTTTTTTTCTCCTTCTTTTATTTTTCCTTTCTAGTTTCCCGCTAAAGCAAGGCTTCCAAGGCAAATGATTATTTACAGAATGTAAAAAAACATTGACTAAGACACGGCAAGAAAAGCAGTCGATGTTTCTTATTACAAAGGTTCTAAGGGGCGTGCAATTCATCGCAAGAGCTCATACATGAAGGGCTTAATAAGTGTTTGTTTGATTGGGATCAAATCCAGATCTGCCTGCAAATGCCAAAATTCATCCACAACGGGCGAAGTAAGTACATGTAATTGCTGTTTTTTCTTTAATTATCCGTGCGCGTGTGTAAAAATTATAAGTAATGCGGCTTTCTCAAAAAATAGCATGCCTTGACTGCGTTTTGGCTGGTAAGGAACAAGTCCGTATTGCAAGTCATTTTTGCTCCCATAAATTAAACAGTGATTTAGCAGTCGGTATGAAAATTGTCTGCTTGAAGGTCACAAACAGTTTCAATACTGACGGTGAGTCAAAGATTGCTTTATGTTCATAAAGAAATTAAAGAATAAATAATGTGTAAAAAAATTGGCACAAACACAGGGCTCTCCCTAGTTTTCAGCACAACTGGTTGGGGCCTTTTCAAACCGGTAAAGCATTTAGTTAATGTTGGACGTTCTGCAACGGATAAGCGACTTCTGAGCGTTTGCAGGTGGTAATAAGTGCTTTACAAGCGGTAGATTTTACCGGTTACCGCCTAATAAGGAGAACCCTGGAACGTGGTTGCTTTTCATTGGCTCGGACAAAACTGCTTCAGTTGTGGTTTGATTTGAGCCAGACAACTTGTCATCACAAGAATTACGATTGGCGGAGAGGGTATGAAACAGTCAACTGATTCAGTACTGATAAGCCACCACTTGATATTTGATTCCTATTGGTTAAAACTGTACTGAATCAAACATTCCAGTTTGTAATTTTGCATTCCAGTTTGGATTTAGCTGGTGTTAAGGGTTAATTCGTGCTCCCCTTTCACTGCCATGTGTGATGCCCATTCATGTGGGCAGGCACAATTTTTGTTATTACCTCTCCAAATCGGATCGAGATGCCGTGGGCAAATCGCTGTACCCAAATCTTAAACCTGATTCGATAGGCAATGGGAAGCCAATGAAGTTCGTAGAGAGCTAGTATAGTAAATGGTTAGAACCCAAATGAAAACGAACAGCATACTTAACCCTTTCAGCCCCGTGGGGTTCCCCATTGACGAGTAAAATTGTCTGGCGTTAGACAGAGTAAAATCTATAAGTGGCTCTATTGGGAGTGAAAGGGTTATTAAGACTCCATTGGTAGTACGGTGTCTAAGTGGCTACCCACATGTACGCATTGCGTACCTACTTTTTTAAACAACGCCGAGAAATACGAAAACACAATAGTTTCAATGTCCTGACTACAGGATGCTAAACTGGCACAGCAAGATTAATTGAGCAGTGAGAGGGAATAACTATCTTAAGCCAATTTTCGAAATGCCTTTCTTCATCAGGGTTTCCCAACGAATGATTTTGGCGTATGGAGAAAGAGAGGGAAAGGCATAATTTGAATAACCGGATTATGCATCTCTAGTATAAAAACGGCCAATTCTGTCCTGACGAACAGCCTTTCTCAATGGAAACGTGTGAGCAGTTCAATTAGCTCATTCAAAGTCCCTGGATCAAAATACATGGAGTAACCAGGTATCCAGACAAAAAAAATTGTGACGAAAAAACAAGCAATTCCGACATTGGATAGATTTAGACATGAAATAAAAAATTATGAGTTTGGCGTCAATTTCAAAAAATTAAATATTACACTCTTAATGGCATCCCCTCCTGTTAGGAACTTTTAATTAGCTTTCGATAAGAAAGATGAAATGGGATGCCATTGCTTTTCTATAGGCTGTTTTTCCCTCATTTACATAATAGAATTTCTATTTTTAATGTTTGGTGATTATTATTGTATAAAACGCTCTTAGTCTGTTAAATGCCCAAGTATTTATTCTGTAACAACTGTCTCCATTAGCCGAAATCATTCCTTGGGAAACCCTGATGAAGAAAGGCATATTTCTTTCAAAATACTAGCTTAAGATAGTTATTCCTTCACTGTTCAATTAACCTTGCTGTGCCGGTTTAGCATCCTGTACTCAGAGCATTGAACCTATTGTCTTTTCGTTCATTTATCTTCTAGGTACACCCAAGATTTCTGAGAAAAACTTCCTGGTTTTGATTATCAGCAATGGTGGATAAAAAGTTGGACCTTTTGGAGCGGCATATGCAAGAGCTTAGCGTTGCAAGAGAGGAGGGAGACAGAGAAGGCAAGGGTTTGGCTTATTTCAATCTTGGTAGATACTATCAGGGCACAGCTGACTTTAATCAGGCCATAACAAATTACAGAGAAGCATTAGCCATTTTTAAGGAAGTGGGTTTCAGGGCCGGAGAAGGAGCGGCCTATGGAAATCTCGGCAACGCTTATGACAGTCTTGGTAATTTCAAGCAAGCCATAGAGTATCACCATCAACATCTTAGTATTGCAAAAGTGGTAGGGGACAGGGCCGGAGAAGGAAGAGCTTATTGCAACCTCGGCAACGCTTATCAAAGTCTTGGTAATTTCAAGCAAGCCATAGAGTATCACCATCAAGATCTTAGTATTGCAAAAGAGGTAGGGGACAGGGCCGGAGAAGGAAGAGCCTATTGCAATCTCGGCAACGCTTATCAAAGTCTTGGTAATTTCAAGCAAGCCATAGAGTATCACCATCAAGATCTTAGTATTGCAAAAGAGGTAGGGGACAGGGCCGGAGAAGGAAGAGCTTATTGCAACCTCGGCAACGCTAATCGAAGTCTTGGTAATTTCAAGCAAGCCATAGAGTATCACCATCAAGATCTTAGTATTGCAAAAGAGGTAGGGGACAGGGCCGGAGAAGGAGCGGCCTATGGAAATCTCGGCAACGCTTATGACAGTCTTGGTAATTTCAAGCAAGCGATAGAGTATCACCATCAACGTCTTAGTATTGCAAAAGAGGTAGGGGACAGGGCCGGAGAAGGAAGAGCCTATGGAAATCTCGGCAACGCTTATCGAAGTCTTGGTAATTTCAAGCAAGCCATAGAGTATCACCATCAATGTCTTAGTATTGCAAAAGAGGTAGGGGACAGGGCCGGAGAAGGAAGAGCCTATGGAAATCTCGGCAACGCTTATCAAAGTCTTGGTAATTTCAAGCAAGCCATAGAGTATCACCATCAATGTCTTAGTATTGCAAAAGAGGTAGGGGACAGGGCTGGAGAAGGAGCGGCCTATGGAAATCTCGGCAACGCTTATCAAAGTCTTGGTAATTTCAAGCAAGCCATAGAGTATCACCATCAATGTCTTAGTATTGCAAAAGAGGTAGGGGACAGGGCCGGAGAAGGAAAAGCTTATTGCAACCTCGGCAACGCTTATCAAAGCCTTGGTAATTTCAAGCAAGCCATCAAGTATCACCATCAAGATCTTAGTATTGCAAAAGAGGTAAGGGACAGGGCCGGAGAAGGAGCGGCCTATGGAAATCTCGGCAACGCTTATCAAAGTCTTGGTAATTTCAAGCAAGCCATAGAGTACCACTATCAACATCTTAGTATTTGCCAGGAAACAGAGGACCCAATAGGGCTGGCAATCGCATGTTATCATATTGGTCATGTTCATGAATTTCTTGGCTCCTTGAGCAAAGCTCTTAATTACTGGCGTCTAAGCGTTTATTATTTTGATGAAGTTAGGCGTCTTCTTCAGTCAGAGGATGCATGGAAAATAAGCTTTCGTGACACAAAGGGGTTTGCGTACACCGCTCTGTGGACAGCACTCTTGAAGAATGGAGAGGTTGATGAAGCTTTGTATGCTGCTGAGCAAGGACGAGCACAGGCTTTGGCAGACATTTTAAAGATGCAATACAGCGTTGATGAGAAACCTATGGTGAAGGTAACTATCTCTTTGGTTATGAAAGATCTACCTTCACAAACTGTTTTTACAGCACTTGAAGGGAACACGATCAGCTTCTGGTTGCTAAGAGATGATATCAGGATAAATTTTAGACAAAAGAAAATCGAAAATGGAACTGCCAAGTCTCTGATGAAAAGTACGCTAGAACAGATCAATGCAGGGGTTGTTTTGCGATGCGAGAATCGTTCACTTGAAAGACAAGGCAGCGACTTCTCGAGCAGTAGGGAAAGTGTTGAAGAAACTTTTCAGTCTTTGAGCTTCTCTGTGCACTCTTTGCAGCCCTTGTATGATGTCTTAATCAGTCCTATAGCAGACTTGATCCAGGGCGATGACTTAGTGTTTGTTCCTGATGGACACTTTTGCCTGGCTCCTTTTTCTGCAATGAGTGACTCTGTCAGGATCCGTGTAATTCCCTCGCTGACTGCTTTAAAATTGATCACTATGGCACCTGATAACTTCCAAAGAAAGAATGAAGCGCTGCTTGTAGGCGATCCGTGCTTGAGCGAAGTCACTTATGGCACTGGTGAACCCATGTATGAACAGCTGCCATGTGCGAAAAAAGAGGTGGATATAATTGGAGAACTTCTGCAGACCGTGCCTCTTACAGGAAAAAATGCAACCAAAGCTGAGGTGCTGAGAAGAATGAAGTCAGTTACCTTAATCCACATTGCTGCACATGGGGATGACGGATCTGGAGAAATTGCTTTGGCGCCAAATCCCGAACGCACATCCAAGATCCCCGAAGAGGAAGATTACATGTTATCATTGAGCGATGTTCAAGCAGTTCACCTTCAGGCAAGACTGGTTGTGCTTAGTTGCTGTCATAGTGGCCAGGGAGAAGTAAAATCTGAGGGTATTGTGGGAATAGCCAGGGCTTTCCTGTGTGCTGGTGCCCGGTCTGTACTGGTGTCACTCTGGGCAATCGACGACGAGGCGACCTTCTTGTTCATGAAGAGTTTTTACCAACACTTGGCAGATAGAAAAAGTGCAAGTACAGCTCTTCACCATGCTATGAAATCTCTTCAGGAGACAAAGAACTATTCGGCCATAAAATACTGGGCGCCATTTGTGTTAATTGGCGATGATGTCACCTTTGAATTTGGGGAGCTGGAACACGAAAAGAATGGTAAGTGCTATTTAAATATAACTTAAATGACTGAATCGCTGTACTTTGTACATGTTTTTAATCAGGAAGTTGTCGAAAGGAGCAGGTAAGTTCTTCACAGAGAAATGGCTTTAAAAACGGTTGCCAGAGTGGTTATTTTTACTCAAACTGCTTTGGCTAATACCTGAATTAAATAATGTCTGCATTCACGGAGTCAGCTACTTCAGCTTCCTGCAGATAGCTAGCTGTTTGAGCCTGTGTTATGATGGAGTGACTGTGAAACTGATCGGTGATTGTCGATTGCTTATGTCAAGTGAAGTGAATAGGAATTGTTGCTATTAACTCTAGCACAAACAGTTAAATGAATGAATTAAGATAATTGTTATATTATTTACTTGTCAATCAGAACGAAATTCGTTATTTGCATTTAATGCACTACTTGTTTCTTTCTTCCTTGTTTTTCTTTTTCAGAAACGATGTCCAAAACGTGAAAAACTTACTTGGACTGCGATATGTCGATATGTTATTTTCCTTTCTTCGATTATATGAGTTATTGAAAACAATTCAATCATTGATACCTCAGTAGCTGTCAGACACAAGATATCATGCCAATTATAGTTAAAGTACCATGCGATTTCAGTAGTATTAAGATACTGTTCAAGTCCTTACATTTGTGCCTTGTTTTGTAAGCATCTGTTCCAGGATTAGTTAATCACTTGATAGAAATCAGGGGTTTGTTTCCATAACTGAGGATCTAGCCGTCTTGTTATTTTGGCCCTTGAAAATAACTCCAAGCTTTTGCAGTTTGTTCCTCAGGTGACATGTATACTCTTAAGCTTGCTATACCAACTTTCCATTTACAATATCATTAAGTGACAGTCTCGGGGAATGTGTATTTTCTGTGTTTCTGTAAGGTTGGTCAAAGCTAAATAAGCAAATTAATTGTTTCGGGAGGTAAATGTCTATAAGCTAAAAAACAACCTACGGAAGTATAAATGTTTGGAAATTACAAAAATTTTAATGTAGCGTTCACATTTAAATGAGACGGAAATTCCTGGAACAAAACGCTTTATTCCTAAAGGGTTTGAATCGGGCACAACATTGAGTTAGCCAATTTGTTTATTGGTTATTTTCCCACAAAACGTGGTTCAAAAACAGACACTTTTCTGACGTTGATGAGGACTAGGAAAATATGGGTAAATCTAACTCTTAGGTGATGGACTCTTGCTAGGGCCTGGAACCAAAAAAATGGAAAGTTCTTTACTTTAAAGTTGTACATGTTGATTTTGTGATATTTTGTCACAGAGGGACTGGACCGATGCAAAATAATTCAATGAAATGGGCGATTTCTTAAAACTTCTAGAAGGTAAAAGGGTGTGTGGGGTAAAAGTTGCCTGATCTCTTAATTAATTGTGTGCATTTTAAACTCCTGGGGAGGTGGGACTTTGCCCATGCATATGCTTGTGGAAATTTTTTTAATTTTAAAAATGGTATGACTACCCGAGTCACGTCATTTTATACCACTTCGCACCATTGCAAACGTTGGTCAGTGACTCTTGAGTTGACAAAGGTATTAAAAGGGAAGCATTCCTTTCTCCATGTTAAAACTGAGGGCAGGATGGGCACCCACCTCCTAAACTGTGCACCCCAAATCGAGAGTAAGGTCTAAGGTCTACTTCTCCACTACCATAGTCACGTCGACCACGGCTGAACGTGCAAACAGATTTAATCCGAGCTAAAGTCTTTGTCTAGCTCTCCTCCACTTATGCAAATTTGGAGTATTTTGTACCTGCTATGAACTGTCATCACTTCTTTACATCCCTCAAACTGACATTCCCCTTTTTATTCAACTTATACGATGTACAGTGTACTTTAGACTTCAAATTCACTTCAACGAAACAAAGATTTTAAACAAGCTGAGAAGATTCAAAATAGGCGAGGCAAAGAGTTGAACCCGGATCGATGGCTTCACCCTGCAGTTTCCGATATCCTCTAGACCAACGAGACAAGCTCCCGGAAAGTCGAAATTTTTAGAGTATTGACATAATAGTATCTAGCAAAACAATTGAAAGTTAACCTTCTTCAACGGGGTTTTTAGACCTAAATACTGTAGATGAGTGCGGCATAGCTTAGAAACGCTATTTCTTGTTGAACTAAAGCTGTCATTCTGCTTGTTTTCATTGTTTTTAGAGCGGTAAGCTTGTCAATATTAACATAGCATAATGTGTCGTGTAATTGTTACGAAATGTCCAATGTCAGTTTTAGGGATGGAAAGTAGTGTTGGCCGTTATGAACTCGCATGTTCATTTCCAACTCCTTGATAATGGCGTCATGAGGTCGCCAAAACATCGGAAGTTTAGCTTTTTATCGCTAGTTTTTACATGTCCGTATTTCACTGTTTTCATCTTTATTTGGTAATTTAACATTTATGTTTCCTGATTTCTTTTTAGGGGATTTAACAATCATGTAATTAGTTTTCTTAATATTTATAGAGAGCTTGTTTAGATCGCACCATTCTTTAATTTTAGCCAGCTCTCTGTTATTTAGTTTTTCAAGATCTCGAATAGGTGATGAAACAAAGACATTAGTGTCATCAGCAAAAATCCTGAAGTTCAGTTTATCAGAGCAGTAGAAATGTTGTTTATATCAAGTAAGAATAAAAGAGGACCAAGGGAACTACCCTGTGGTACATCACATTTCATTGTTTGTTTGTTTTTGCCATTTGGCCAAAAATCGCGATTTTCAAAACTTTTGGAAAAATCGTTATTTCCCTTCTAATAGGTCTTATTTAAAGTGGTTTTTTTTATAGCACAAATCTATGATAGTTAAGCTTTCCATCATTAAAAATTAGGCTATAAGGTGACTTCTGTTTCCTAGTTTATTGGCCTTGTGAAGTTTGCCCAAAAATGATTTGACGATAGGTCTATCCCGATTGGGCTGGCAAACTGGAAAATGGTGCTTCAAAAATGGCAAAGAAGTGCTTAAATAATGCTCGACTTTTGAAAAAGGTGCTCGAAAGTTACTGATTTTCATCGGTATGCCTATTTTTTTCCAAAAAAAAAAGAATTGCCCTTTCGTTGCCCAAGTGCACATAGGCTACTCTGACAAAACAATAACAAAACAATAGAGTCGCAAGTTTATACGTACAAGGAAGGGTTACGTTTTTGCAAAAGTTGGCCGTGAAGCACTTATATTTCAACAGACTTAACTATTAGAGGGTAGTGTGAAGTGCTAGTTTTCTACTCATATAAACCATGTGAGCATTAGCCCTACTAATGGAATTGGGCCTGTTACATATAAGGTAAAGGTAAAGTCACTTTATTTAACAGTCAGTAGTTCCTTCAGTTACGAATTCAAACTGGTATCAATGGAAGCCAAGGGTGCGCCTTTTACCCCCTCCCTCTGTCAGTGCTCCGTTTTACGGATATTTAAAGCTATAGCTACACCGATCAGAGGAAAGTAGAAACAGACGTTGAAGTCATCGAAAGCCGCGCACTAGCCATCTAAGTGACGACTGCTCCTCCTCCTACTCTTCTTCCTATAGAAATGCGCCAGAGGACTGGACAATGTAGAAATACACGTGGAATACCTCAACATTGTGTGGATTTCCTGTGTAACAGGCCCATACGAGGACAGAGAAAAACTCTGACCGGGGGTAACATTGGCATCTTTAATTCCCACGACCTGCTCCCGTCTGACCTTGTAGCTCAGTCGGTAGAGCAGCGGTGATCTAACCCGAAAGTCGTAAGTTCAATTCCCGATCCTGATCAGAGTTGTTCTCTGTCATTGTGTGGACCCAATTCCATTAGTAGGGCTAATGCTCACATGGTCTATATGGGTGGAAAACAAGCACTTCACATTACCCTCTAATAGTTAAGTCTGTCAAGTTTATATGGCCGAGTTCTAATACTTTGTGGAAACTGCAAATCAAAGGTTATTATACCACGGAAATACCGGGAGCAAATCCTTTCGGAGTCGAGTGAAGAAGCAGCGAATAGGCCGAGTTCAATATATTAATATTAAGGCGTGGCTACGAGGCCTTATGGTCAAATTTCACGGCTCGGTTCTGTTTTCTTTGTCTCACAAGTCTCAAGGAGGAGTTCTAAACAAAACAATCTTGGAATTTAACCGTAATGCCTCGTAGCTTACCATGAGTGAATATTGACAATCGAACGTGTGCTATTAGGAATACGGGACTCAATCCCAGGCCACATTAGAGGAAGGCGAATGCTTTCACTGCGCCACACCTCTTCCCCCAAAGACGAAAATTGTTGTGAAAAAAAATTGGGAAACCAGGAATTTAGCAAAGTGTTTATAGGATTTTGAACTCGTGAGCAAAGGCCAACCAAAAGATCTAACTTTGCATTCCGGTCTGACGGGTTTGCAGCTAATGATATACTTTTTCCTGTCTTCAAGTAACTCGTGAAAGTTGTTCTGAAAGAGAACCTTTGCAATAAGCTACCATCTCTGTTGTCGTGTGACGGTTATCGAAATCTTCTTCTCTGGACTACACTCAGAACCGGATGAAAAATATAAATTACCATCCGAGAAACAAGAAACCTGAACCCTTGTTTATCAAATTGGCTTTGAAAAACCATTGACCTTCCCGCTCTGGGTCTCACTTGGTATATTAAAATTTATTTTCCGTCGAGTCGGCGGAAGTGTCGCAAAAATTCGCAATGGATGGTTTACGATAGAAATTTGTTTGGCGTTTACGGGCAAGGCAAACGGCAGGCTTCTTTATTTCAAAAAAGGTGTTCCCTTTTCTTGAGAATTTGCTGTTTCCCTCTTGTTTTTTAGAATCTGTTAGATAAGTGTAGCGAACAGGCAAGAAAGCAGCCGAAATCAAGCGTACAAGTTTCCAGATTTTTGGTGGAACCTTAAACTTCAGCCTGCCGTTCGCTGTAAATCCTTGGAGACCCAGACGCAATCCAGTGGCGAAGGGAGAAAGGGGAAAAAATTTCACGATCGAGAAAGAAGAGCCCTTTTCCAATCTTGTTTCCACCCCATCCCAACGGAATGCCGCAAACGTGGATAGTAAGGAAAGGAACTTTAAGTGTCTAGTCTTCTAGCGCTGGAGCATTAATTGGGGACACTGTAAACTAAAATCGGCAATTAACACAAACCAAATTAAATGTTGGGTTTTGAGTAGAGGGAAAAACCGGAGTACCCGGAGAAAAACCTCTCAGTGCAGAGTAGAGAACCAACAAACTCAACCCACATATGACATCGAATCTGGGAAATGAACGCAGCCCACATTGGTGGGAGGCTTGTGCTCTCACCACTGCGCCATCCTTGCACCCCATAATGATGTATGTCATTTGAAGCCTTTTGTTGTACAAGATGTTGGGTACTTGATCAAAAAAGGGAACGGGAAACGCAAGTGTGGCTTCTTCTTTTCAGTTACCGGTACAATCTACCGCGACTCCAGCCAGTGTCTATCACAGCGACAATTGGCTCAAAATTTTAGGGAAAGCACTATTAAGTGTGTTGCGTAACGTTTAAACAACAGTTGCTCCCACCTTCCAGCGAAGAATTATCCATTTCTGGGACTTTTGTCGGAAAGGTCTTTGTGTGTCATGCTTCCTAAAAGGTATTTTTACGATATTATATCAGTTGAACCCGACTTCAGGTACGACTGCCCCGGAATATTAATTGATGAATGCTCCAATCTCAGCTACCGCATATTAATAACTCAAAATCATGATTATTCCCACAGAAATATCAAATAGTGTATTAAGAAATGCTATATCTGCGAATATTAAGAATTATTCTACAAGGGCGCGCTAGATATGAAGTGATAGATAACGTGCTTCGTTGGTTATAATTATTTTATACCCAGCAAGCCCGAGTAGAATAATTTTTTTATTAAAATTCCGGGATCAACAACCCTTCTATGGTGTTCCGGGGGTAGTATTGTCTACTAAAGCATCGATTTATGCCTCGGTCAATTCCGGTCCAAAACGGCTTTTGTCGACCATGTTTTTTCTCAGAGCTGCAAAATGCTTTCAGCTCGCTTTATTGCTGACGCGTTCCTTAAGGGCGGTGCCTACTATTGTTATTGCGCATACGTTCTGCGCATCTCCAGATACTCGGATTTCCTATCGGTGATTCTTACTGGGTTCCTCAGTGTCCAAACTAATTTTACGACCAAGGGGTTGCAAGACAGCATCTATCAGAAAATTTCTAATTTAATGTAATAATTATTATTAAAAGACTCGGGGTGTTGGCAACATTTCCGACAGTGTAAAAAGCAGTTTTACTTGACTTACATCATAGTTTAACCCATTGACTGCTGGGAGTTAGGAACGTTGCGTCACATCCAAAAAACGGCTGCGAGGGAGACTAGCTGGGAGTGAGACTTACCATATTTTAATCTGTACCATACAATACATTACATACTTAATTGACCGCTCCCCATAGAGGCTTTTCAGGGCCAATGAAACACAATGAAACGACTGAACAGAACAAGAACAACTGTGGAACAATAACTTGAACCAAGTAAGAAGAATGACAAGTCATTAAATCAGGATGATGATCTTAGTATGAATTGTGTAAGGGATAGCATCTTACATTCATCTAACTTAAGCCCTAACTTCCCTACTTTACCAAAAATGAGGGGATTTAAAATTGCATCTCTTAATATCTGTAGCCTAACTTGCCATCTTGACGAAATGTGTGTCTTCATGGAAGATAAAGCAATTGACATACTTGGATTGAACGAAACGAAATTGGATAAAACAATTCCCGATAGCCAGGTAGACATTGAGGGATACGATATACTCCGCCGCGATAGGAATAGAAATGGTGGTGGTGTAGCTTTGTACATTAGACAATCCTTGAATTACGTAAACAGACAAGACCTCTCCTCTCACGAAGATTTAGAAATTTTGACGGTTGAAATTAAAAAGCCCAAGTCCAGGCCATTCCTGCTGACAACTTGGTATAGACCTCCAGACTCGAAGGTTGAAATCTTTGAAAAATTCGAATCCTACCTGCTAAAACTTGATAAAGAAGATAAGGAGAGTATGATTGTTGGTGATACTAACTGTAATCTATTACCGCAAACGCCTGACCGCAATACTGAACACTTAAAGTTTATTACTGAAACGTACCATTACATTGAATTGATAGATCAGCCAACGAGAATCACTACTGCTACCAGAACACTAATCGATCACATATTCACTAACAAACCAGATATCATAACAAATCATGGGGTCTTACACGTTGGTATTTCTGACCACAGTCTTATCTATGCTATTCATAAACATAATACGACCAAAACTGATCCAAAGGTAATTGAACCTCGCCAATTTAATAATTTTGATAGTGATGCCTTCATTGATGACATAAAAGAGACACCTTCCATCTTGCTTCTCTTTTGGATGACCCAAACGAAATGTGGTTAGTTTGGAAATCTCTGTTTCTGGAAATTGCGAATAAACATGCCCCGATAAGGAAAAGAAAAGTGAAAAGTAAATCTTCACCGTGGATATCATCCGAACTGAGGCAGAAGATGAGAAAGCGTGATTTTCTAAAAAAGCAAGCAGTGAAGCTGCTTTTTTTGCTCAAATGTGGAATGATTATAAAAAGGCACAAATCAGCACAGCTCTGCACAGCTCAATACATGTATCTCGTCTAAGAATGATAATTATCTACTCAGTTCTTGTTTTAATGTCACACCTCACTCAAAGAAATAATTCTTTACACCTAACCTTAAATTTAACTGCTTATCATAACTTCTTTCATTAATTTAAACACTGTAATATTACAAGTTTTGTGTAATAATCATAAGAAATTTATGCAAAATGCTTTTCCTTGCTCAACTACACAGACATGAGAAGAAAACAAAAAGAAATAAACAGGAATGGAATTTTGTTGTTTCTGGATGTGCATGCATTCACAATTATAATTACAAGAAGAAATCATGAAAAGCTCTAGAAAAAAATGTAAGAAAAGATTCACTTTTACTACTGTAGCTGCAGTACCTTGCATAACTATGGGAAACAAAAACAATATTATTGCAAAAGCCAGATTAAGTTGACCTGAGGCAAACAGAAACAAAGGTTTTTTATCTCACCTCAGATAAAAACCATGGCCACCATGAAGTTTAAAGAAGTTTGTTATTTTTGGCCTAAAGAATGCTGCCTTGTGTCAGCCACATGACCTTTTAACTAGAGTACATACATGTATGTACATGTATGGATGTACAAGGTCTAAAATACTTTCAATAAACCTTTTTTATACCAAGTACATTAAACTGAGAACCATTGAAAGCTGTAGGGATACTTGAGTTACAACATTTGAAGATTATATACTGTACTTGTAAAGTGATTCTCTATTTTTTTTAATTTGGGTAAAGGTATTTTCGTCAACACAGCCAAATTAAAAAAAAAATTGCAAAGAGCTCTGAAAACAGAAAGCAAAACCTGGGATGAGAAAAGAGATCAAAGGTTTTCAAAGTTTTTTTTTCAGAATTGATTTTTGCAGGTCCCACACCCATGTCTACACATAAGTTCAAGGTGTTGGCTACTACAGCTGCACTCAGATTAAAAAGAGTAATTCACGACCTTGTTAATATATATGTTCAGTGTAGTGTACCGGAAGCGGAAGCTACGAGTATTCCGTATATTATGGGATAGAAAAGCAGAAAAGGGAGCGAGATAGCGAAGCAAGAATAAATACATGTTGTTGTTATGAACACGTGTTCTTGTCCTTTAACCGGATAGACACCACATTTGGCGACGAGGAGCTAAATTGTAAACTAGACCCTCCGTGAGGGTACACTGGGTTGCCTGTGGTACGTGCAGCGTTCCAGGCAATTTTTTTCAAGTTGGTGGGTCATTAAGACCATTTAAGGGGTCACCCAGAAGTCATACCAGCAGAGGCCCTTTGGCTCACAGGTCCGCACACGTTCGTACGACGAAACAGCTCCTTTTCTGAGGTTAAAAACCTGGCTACCGGCCTATTAATTAATCATTTGTCAGAAAGAAGAAATTCCTGTCCTCTTTAAAAAAAATTGGCACGCATTGCTTACGTGTGGTAGTGAAGTAACACAGCGATTTATTCCATAATGTCAACTGAGCTGTGTGTTGTCTTCTAGGAGATTCAAGTTGTCCTTGCGTAATATGTAGCTCTAACAGTGCACGATATTGTTTTGGTATTGTCTATCATTGTAGTGCCATGGTAGAAGTCTTGGGTAAATAGCCTGAGAAGACATGTGGTTACTAGCAAAGTACTGAGCCCAGAAAGATTGAAGAAAATAAATGGGAAGTGAAAAACATTGTCTTCTGGGATGACATGTTGACAGTTGTCTTTGCGTAATATGTAGGCCTAACAGTACACGATATTGTTTTGGTATTGCCTATCATTGTAGCGCCATGGTAGAAGTCTTAGATAAATAGCCCCTTTAGAGGACATGTGGTTACTAGCAAAGTACTGAACCCAGAGAGACTGAAGAAAATAAAAGGGAATCGAGAAACATTGGCTTCTGGGCTGACATGTTGATCATGCAACTTCTTTCCACCACAAGTGTAAGCGTGCACTGAGGGCATCTGACAGCTTTGTAAACAAAAGTTGAAAGCTGAAATTATTTCCTATTCGGCAGGGTTAGTATCTGGATGGGCGACCTAAGAAATATACCACTCAGTAACAGAAGCATAGGACAGAGAATTCCATTTTAATGCTATCAAATGCGAACCAAGCAAGATACAGATTTTGTTAGCTTGCTTTATGCAAAACAAATATTGATGTAAAAGTAAATAAATATGGATACACAATTTTTAAGAAGAGCAGAAGGAAGTTTCAGGACGGTCAATCGAGAATAAAATATTTTGCCATCGGTAACAAAATTTACGACGTGAAAACAACATTAATTTTGAACCACGGATATAAAAAGTGACCATCAGCGAAAAACATTTTGGGAGATTTTAGTTGTTTTGTTGTAATTGTTCTTTTGGCTGCACCGAGTAAATCGCACATCGAATTCAGCGGGCAGAGTGATCAAGTTACCGCGGCATGTTTACTCGCGAAACAGTGAAGCATCTGTGTCAAATGATGCCAAGATACCGGGTTTTTGTTAGTTTTCTTTTTCTTTCAATTGTTATAAATTTTGACAAGAAATGTGCGAATTCAACACAAAGATCACTCTCAGAGGTCACAGTGACCATTGTTTCTGGAAAATCAAAAATTTACTCTCCAAGACAAGGTTATTTATCACCAGGTAATTCCATCGTTTTGGTAATAGCAGCTACTTTATTATTCATCAGCGTCACAATATTTTGCCGATTTTGGGGGTCATTTTGTTGAAACTCAAGCACGCTTCCAACAGACCTGTTTATTTTCGTGACTTATGCGTTCCCACGAAAATTCTCCCCGAATCACATTTCAACACATGTAAGCAAATTTGCTAAGCTCGAAAATTACACATGATAAATTTACAAAAGCTAGAAATTTCACAGAAATATTTTCCAGCGAAACATTTATTGAAACAAGCAACATATTTGCTATAAGAGGCAAGAAACCCTTCCTATTTCAGTTGCGTGCGAGCAAGCGAAACACACAATCACAAAGCATGTGCAATTAAATAAATAAATTTCTGACAGTTCACATCAAACCCTTTTCGAAAGAACCTTGACCGTAAATAATAAAGCACAAAAGAGACAAGCTTTCATTCAAATAATTTTTCACTGTCACATTTCCAATTTGTTTTTACCTTTGCTGAGTTGAGTCTTAAAATGAATGTTACTTGCCAGACAAACTTTAAATAGATGCGACTTCAGTAAACACTGTAAGACACACAACAGAGATCACAGATCTACTTGTGGTGTTCGATTCCTTTCTCTGTCTTTGTTGAACCCGTAAGTTACCAGAGAAATTTCCATTTGGTTTCAGTGTTGTACGTAACACCACCTTGTCGAAATATTAGAAGTATTGCATATTTTGATTTCGGCTCGACGGGCGAAAGATTCACGCTGTCAAAGTCCATTACTCGTCGCTTTTTTAAGATTCCAGATCTTTATGTTTCACCGCCTGTCTTGACGTTCCATTCTTGAGCTCCACGTGGGTATATTTTCTTTAAAGATATACTAAAAAGCCATTCGCGTTACAATGACTTTCGACGCCATTACAGGTTAATTGCGCAGAGCAAGCTACGCATTACCCCAGCCCCCTCAAACCTAACAAAATACGCACAGAAGACTCCATGCACAAAGACACCACTTAGCAGGGGAGTGACAAGCAAGACTTTTGACACGGAAAATAACAAAAAAACCCACGAAATGAAACCGAGATTCCGACTGGGTTTGGCAACCCAGTAAAAATGCTAACAACACCACTAGTGAGGATAATTGCAAACGATACAAGTAATTGCACATGAAATAGCGTTACAGCTCCAAATACAAAGGGATTCAGTAACAGCAGAAAACAAAAAGCCATGATAATACAAATAGACAGAAAATTCACCTTTTTCAGAAATTTAACTAAATGCATCCGGCTAGGCGTACATCTCTGCGACTAGCTCGATACCGCTAGCACTAACTTTAAGATCAGGAACTTTCTTCTTCAGGAAACTTTCACAGTTCTGTGCTTCTCTCCTTTGGCATTTGGTTTTCAGTGCAGTTCATATCATGATTTTCACATATTTGTTCATTTAGTACACATTTGTTCTCAACATATAAACTTTCTTTCAGTTTGCGGACCAACCCCGGCCAAAACAATCGCTCAACAGCATCTTTTAGTGTGGGTCTACCGCAAACGGCGTGTGCATAAGTGAGTTGTTTGAGCGTTCCGAGGAAGAAGCTTAATACAACAAAAAGCAATATGCTCACAAACGACATACTGTCATGGGCTGCACGCTTCGCCACAACTTGATCGCGCAAGCAAATGATATTTGGTATGATCACGCTCAATCATATGGTTTTGCCTGTCAATAAAAGGCATTATTATACTTATTATACTTAGGATCGAAATTCTCCAATCACAATTAGCTATTTTAACAACTTTTTTCCTCAGAAGGACGTCTCTGAAGCTGCCCAATCAAAACATGACGACTTCCATCCACTTAGTGCTATAAATTCACACAAACCACCAACGCCTGCCATCCTTCGGTTATTTCAGGAGGGGTTAGTTAATATCAGTCTATCGTTAGAATCTCTCGACTCCTGTCCCGTGTTGCTATCGCACACCCACTAAAATTCGCTCAATCTTGGTCGTTTTATTCCTACTCGTTTAGAACCAAACAACTACCTCCTAAATGTCAACACCAGTAAATGATCACGCAAACGAAGCCAATGGCGAGAAATAATATTTAAACTGAATAGCTTGAAATAAAATTTGCGCGAAATCTCTCTCTTTAAAAAAGTTAAAGAAATATAAGGGCCGTTTATACGAGAGAAAATAAAACGCGAACAGCCCATATTAATGATGCAAAATCTACGTTCACAGCTTTCTCGAGCCCCGGCTTATCCTGGCCTGGGAGTTTATACTCGTATAAATAGTTCCTTTGGCGTATTATGTACGCCGCGTCCAGAGTAAGCCGCGGCTTATTTTCTCTCGTATAAACGACCCTATTGTTGTTTTCTCAAGTTAACAATAACTTCATTTTACACAAGAGTGACTATACTAAAATCGTTTTTCTGATCTTAATTAAAAACGATCGCCAGCTGTAATCATTTGCCAGAACGATCATGCCTACAAATTCCTGTCATCTTTATTTAATGCGTATTAAATTTCAACTCACTTATGCAAATTAGTTAAACTCGAATACTACACAGCACAATGAATCACAACAGTTGAAACATCTCACAAAAACCTTTTCCAGCATGAAATTTATTGAAACTAACAAAATATTTGCTATTGGAGACAAAAAAAACCCTTTCTATTCCAATTCCGTGCGTACAAACAAGAAACAATCCGTCTCACAAACCATACGATATGCAAATAAATATATTTTTCAGTTCAAGATTGAACTCTTTCCTAAAGAACCTTTTCCAAAGCACAAAATAGACAACAACCTTTCTTTCCAATAATTCTTCACTGTCACATTTTCAATTATTTTTTTACCTGAAAACTGTACAGCTTGACTGCAAATTAAATGCAAATTGCCAGACAAATGAGATGTCACTTCGGTAAACACTGTGATACATTCAAGACATTCGATTCCTTTTACACCCATACTCAATTTCCCACTTACTGTCAGTGTTCTACATACCAGCACAGTTTATAAAATAAGATTAGAAACAACACACACTTTCTCATATCCGACCGCAATTGTTCTCGAAGACCATCCTTCGTCGCTTTTAAGATTCCAGATGTTTATTTTCCCCGCCTGTTTCGTTATTCCAATTGACGTTCCATTCTTGATCTCATAAAGGTATATTTTTTCCACTAAAACGCCATCCCCGTTACCACGACTTTCGACGCCATTGCGGGTTTAATAATTAAACGTTCATCTGTGTGCACCAAGGAAATCTACGTATTCCCCCAGCCCCCTCAAACCTAACAAAATACACAGACAAGACTCTATGCACAAAGCCACTACTTAGCAGGGGAGTGACAGGCAAGACTTTTACCGACACGGAAAAAAAAAATAAACTAGACCCTCCGTGAGGGTACACTGGGTTGCCTGTGGTACGTGCAGCGTTCCAGGCATTTTTTTTTCAAGTTGGGGGGTCATCACCATTTAAGGGCTCACCCAGAAGTCATACCAGCAGAGTCCTTTTGGTTCACAACTCCTCACACGTTCGTACGACGAAACAGATCCTTTTCTGAGGTTAAAAACCTGGCTACCGGCCTATTAATTAATCATATGTCAGAAAGAAGAAATTCCTGTCCTCTTTAAAGAAAATTGACACGCATTGCTTACGTGTGGTAGTGACATAACACAGCGATTTATTCCATAATGTCAACTAAGCTGTGTGTTGTCTTCCAGGAGATTCAAGTTGTCCTTGCGTAATATGTAGCTCTAACAGTGCACGATATTGTTTTGGTTTTGTCTATCATTGTAGTGCCATGGTAGAAGTCTTGGGTAAATAGCCTGAGAAGACACGTGGTTACTAGCAAAGTACTGAACCCAGAAAGATTGAAGAAAATAAATGGGAAGTGAAAAACATTGTCTTCTGGGATGACATGTTGACAGTTGTCTTTGCGTAGTATGTAGGTCTAACAGTACACGATATTGTTTTGGTATTGTCTATCATTGTAGCGCCATGGTAGACGTCTTAGATAAATAGCCCCTTGAGAAGACATGTGGTTACTAGCAAAGTACTGAACCCAGAGAAATTGAAGAAAATAAAAGGGAATCGAGAAACATTGGCTTCTGGGCTGACTTGTTGATCATGCAACTTCTTTCCACCACAAGTATAAGCGTGCACTGACAGCATCTGACAGCTTTGTAAACAAAAGTTGAAAGCTGAATTTTATCCCTATCCAGCAGGGTTAGTAACTGGATGGGCGACCTAAGAAATATATCACTCAGTAACGGAAGCATAGGACCGAAAATTCTTTTTTAATGCTATCAAATGCGAACCAAGCAAGATACAGATTTTGTTAGTTTGCTTTATGCAAAACAATTATTGATGTCAAAGTAAATAAATATGGATACACAGTTTTTAAGAAGAGCAGAAGGAAGTTTTAGGACGGTCGATCGAGAATAAAATATTTTGCCATCGGTAACAAAATTTGCGACATGAAAACAACATTAATTTTGAATCACGAATATAAAAAGTTACCATTAGCGAAAAACATTTTGGGAGATTTTAGTTGTTTTGTTGTAATTGTACTTTTGGCTGCACCGAGTGAATCGCACATCGAATTCAGCGGGCGCAGTGATCAAGTTACCGCGGCATGTTTACTCGCGAAACAGTGAAGCATCTGTGTCAAATGATGCTTAGATACCGGGTTTTTGTTTTTGTTACTTTTCTTTTTCTTTCAATTGTTATAAATTTTGACAAGAAATGTGCGAATTCAACACAAAGATCACAATCGCCCAACTCTCAGAGGTTGACCATTGTTTCTGGAAAATCAAAAATTTACTCTCCAAGACAAGGTTATTTATCACCAGGTAATTCCATCGGTTTGGTAATTACAGCTCCTTTATTATTCATCAGCGTCACAATCTTTTGCCGATTTTGGGGGTCATTTTGTTGAAACTCAAGCACGCTTCCAACGGACCTCTTTATTTCGTGACTCATGCGTTACCACAAAAATTCTCCCCGTATCACATTTCAACACATGTATGCAAATTTGCTAAGCTCGAAAATTACACAACATAATAAATTTACAAAAGCTGGAAATTTCACAGAAATATTTTCCAGCGAAACATTTCTTGAAACAAGCAACATATTTGCTATAAGAGGCAAGAAACCCTTCCTATTTCAGTTGCGTGCGTACAAGCGAAACACACAACCACAAAGCATATGTAATTAAACAAATTTCTGACAGTTCACATCAAACCCTTTTCGAAAGAACCTTGACCGTACATAATAAAGCACAAAAGAGGCAACAAGCTTTCATTCAAATAATTTTTCACTGTCACATTTCCAATTTTTTTTAACCTTTGCAGAGTTGAGTACAAAATGAATGTTACTTGACAGACACACAGGAAAACTTTAAATAGATGCGACTTCAGTAAACACTGTGAGACACAACAGAGGAGGTTTTCTGGACGGTCGATCGAGAATAAAATATTTTGCCATCAGCAACAACATTTATGACATGAAAACAACATTAATTTTTAACCCCCAATATAAAAAGTTACGATCAGCGACAAACATTTTGGGAGATTTTTGCTATTGTACGCTGCACAAGTAAAAGCGCAAAATCGAAAGTGACATCGGATTCAGCGGGCGCCGTGATGAAGTTACCGCGGCGTGTTTTAATACTCGCGAAACAGTGAAGCATCTGTGTCAAATCATCATTTGACACAGATACCGGGTTTTTGTTTTTGTTAGTTTTCTTTTTCTTTCAAGTTTTATAAAGTTTGACAAGAAATGTCCGAATTCAACACAAAGATCACAATCGCCCAACTCTTCAGGTTGACAGTCAAAACTTTACTCTCCAAGACGAGGTTATTTATCGCCAGGTAATTCCATTGTTTTGGGGATAGCAGCTACTTTATTATTCATCAGTGTCAGATTTTTTTTTTGCCGATTTTGGGGGTCATTTTGTTGAAACTCAAGCAAGCTTCCAACAGACCTGTTTATTTTCGTTACACTATACCACAAAAATGCTCCCGTATCACATTTCAACACACGTATGCAAATTTGTTAAGCTCGAAAATTACACAACATGATATTAAAGTTCACAAAGGCTGGAAATATCTCGGCAAAATCCTTTTCCAGTGAAAAATTAATCGAAACAAACAACATATTTACTATTTGAGGCAAAAAAACCTTCCTATTTCAATTGCGTGCGTGCAAACAAGGGATGCAATTAAATACATTTTTGACAGTTCACATCAAACCCTTTTCGACTCGGAACCTTGACAGTAAATAATGAAGCACAAAAGCGAGAACAACTTTCATTCAAATAATTCTTCACTGTCACATTTCCAAATATTTTACACCTTTGCAGAGTTGAGTACAAAATACCGGTAAATGTAAATTGTCAGACAACTAAGATACGACTTAAGTAAACACTGTGATGCATTCTTGTAGGCGTTCGATTCCTTCAATGTTAATTTGTTAAATCATAGTTAGTAACTATGGTTAAATCCATAAAAAAATTGCTATTTGATTTCCGTGTTTTATATAAAACCAAGTTAGTAAAATATTAGAAACAAAGCTCACTTGATATCCGAAGGCGAAAAATGAAATTGTTGTCGAAGACCATTACTCGTCGCTTAAAATCCAGATATTTAGTTTTTCAGCGCTGTCTTGCTCATCCAATTGACGATCCATTCTTGAGCTCCATGAGGGTATATTTTGTTTAAAGATCCACTAAAACGCCATTCACGTTGTTATACCGGAAGACTGTGCAGAGTTGAGAACAGTAAATACAAATAGAGAGACAACTGAGATTACAGATCCACTATATAGATTCCTTCTCTGTCTTTGTTGAACCCATACTGAGTTACCAGAGAACTGTTCATTTGGTTTCAGTGTTGTACAAAACACCACACTTGGCAAAATTTTAGGAAGACAGCTCACTTTGATTACGGCTCGACAGGCGACAGATTGTTGTCGAAGTCCATTACTCGTCGCTTTTAACATTTGACAACATTTAACATTGTCTGTCTTGTTCAGTATCCAATTCGCTTGCCATTATTGAGCTTCATAAGGGTTCATTTTGTTCAAAGATCTACTAAAACGCCATTCGCGTTACATGACTTTCGACGCCATTGCCGGTTAAGTTAATCGTTCTACTGTGTCTACCCGAGAAATCTACGCATTTCCCACTACCCTCTCGATCCTAAGAAAATACGCGAAGAAGGCTCTATGGACAAAGACACCACTTAGCAGGGGAGTGACAGGCAAGACTTTTACCGACACGGAAAAAAATAAAAAAAAAAAGAAAACGAAAAATAAAAAAACGACGAAATTAAAGACAGATTCCGACTGGGTTTGCCACTGAAGTGGCAACCCAGTAACTAGATGCTTCTATGAAGCATACACTGGCTTGCCTGTGGTACGTGCTACAGAAAATCAGAAGGCACTGAATTGTGTGGTATTGAAATACAGCATTCCAGTCTCTGAAGAATAACAAATAAAAGAGAAGCGAGAAACATTGGCTTCTGGGCTGACATGTTGATAATCACAACTTCTTTTCACCACAAGTGTGCCCTATGAGCATCCGAAAACTTTGTAATACTAAACTTCACTGAAGTCAAGCCCTGTTTCGCGGGGTTAGTGTTGGGATGGGAGACCAAAGCAATAAACCCCTCATAAAAAACAGAAACATCTGACCGAAAATACTATTAACGCTAACAAATGCGAACTCAGCAAGGTACAGATTCTGGTAGCTTGCTTTATGCAAAACAAATATTAGGGACTTTAAGATAGTGGACAACGGTAGGCTGGGACGGTTGGATGCGTATGCCGGAGACTTTGGACGAGTACAGTAGAAAGGCGCGAAATTTGTAACTTAAGATTCGGCCAACACGACCGTAGGACGGTGGAATAAACATGTCTTTTGAAGAGGCGAGAAATTCTCTTGTAATTTCCTTTGCAGAAGGTTCAATTAGCAAGGAGGAATTTCTTATTTTATACCATGAATACGAATCGGTAAATCCTCTTTATCCGTACTGGGAATTTGAACCAATTTGTTTAGATTCCTTGGATTCTAGCGAGTGTAAATCCGCTAAGGGGAATTGGTTCATAAACAAAAAATGCGGCTACAATTATCTCTTTTACCTTTCTTTTCTGCTTTCCTCCTGTGTCATGGTGGATTATGGATAACGCTACATTGAGAACAAGCAAATTTTGGTTTGAGCCGCAATGTGGCCGAGTGATGTCTCTGAATGAACTCAGAATTTTCGCTAGATTTTTTCATTTCAGCGATGGATAAATCAAGACAAACACAACCAAATGCACATTTAACCCATTGGGTGATCAGTTTTCAATGCATAATAAAGGAAAAGACTAAAATAGTGCTAACAAGTATGGATGAATTCCTACCATTTTCACCGTGGATTCCAGGACGAGAAACCCGGCGAAAACATACCGTCCTAGAAGCACGACGGTCAAATGTCACGAGGATTTTGCGTGACATAACACTCATCTAACGGTCCCAGTCTACCGTCGTGTACTATCTTAAATTCCCTATTGATGAAAAAGCAAATAAATCTTGATACACAGTTTTCAGAAAGAGCAGAAGGAAGTTTCCCGGACGGTCGATCGAGAATAAAATATTTACGACATGAAAACAACATTACTTTTGAACCGTGAATATAGAATATAAAATGTTACGATCAGCGACAAACATTTTGGGAGATTTTTGCTACGTTCAAGTAAATTGCAAAATCGAAAGTGACATGGCCGGAATTCAGCGAGCGCCGTGATTAAGTTACCGCGGCATGTTTACTCGCCAAACAGTGAAGCATCTGTGTCAAATGATGGCAAGATACCGGGTTTTTGTAAGTTTCTTTTTCTGTCAAGTGTTATAAAGTTTGACAATGAAATGAGCGAAGTCAAAAACAAAGATCACAATCGCCCAACTCTTGTTTATGCAAAGTCAAAATTTACTCTCCAAGACGCGTACGACGTTATTTATCACCAGGTAATTCCATCATTTTGGAAATAGCAGCTACTTTACTATTCATCTGCGTCACAAGTTTTCACTGATTTTGGGCCTCATTTTGTTGAAACTCAAGCACGCTTCCAACAGGCCTGTGAACCCTTCCTGCTTACAGAGCAATACTAAAAAACTTCTCCCATATCACATTTGAACCTTAAGCTCGAAAATTCAATACACAACATGATATCATAATTCACAAAGGCAGAAAATACCACAGAATCCTTTTCCAGCGAAAATTTTATTGAAACAAACAACATATTTGCTCTTAGAGGTGAAAACCTCTTCCTATTTCATTGCGTGCGTGAAGACAAGAAACTCAATTGTGTCAAATTACTATGTACTTCAGGTAAATACTGCCCCCTTTGATTTCGTCTCGACGGGCGATAGATTGTTGTCGAAGTCCAGTACTCGTCGCTTTTGAGATTCATGCCTAGTTTATCCAACTGACTTTCCATTATTGAGCTCCATAAGGGTA
Organism: Montipora foliosa; assembly: GCF_036669935.1. NCBI lineage: Eukaryota > Metazoa > Cnidaria > Anthozoa > Scleractinia > Acroporidae > Montipora > Montipora foliosa. The sequence goes on from NC_090871.1 coordinate 5,935,600, forward strand.
TATTTTGTTTAAGGATCCACTAAAACGCCATTTGCGTTGCATGACTTTCGACGCCATTGCAGGCTAAGTTGATGATTCTACTGTGTTCACCAGAGAAATCTACGCAGTTCCACTACCCTCTCGATCCTAAGAAAATACGCGCAGAAGGCTCTATACACAAAGACACCACTTACCAGGGGAGTGACAGGCAAGACTTTTACCGACACGGAAAAAAAAAAAAAAAAAAAAAAAAAAAACAAAAAAAAAAACAAACAAACTAAACGCAGACCTCGACTGGGTTTGCCCATAGGCAACCCAGTAAAAACCCACGAAATGAAACCGAGATTCCGACTGGGTTTGGCAACCCAGTAAAAATGCTAACAACAGCACTAGTGAGGATAATTGCAAACGATACAAGTAATTGCACATGAAATAGCGTTACAGCTCCAAATACAAAGGGATTCAGTAACAGCAGAAAACAAAAAGCCATGATAATACAAATAATACACCTTTTTCAGAAATTTAACTAAATGCATCCGGCTAGGCGTACATCTCTGCGACTCGATACCGCTTGCACTAACTTTAAGATCAGGAACTTTCTTCTTCAGGAAACTTTTACAGTTCTGTGCTTCTCTCCTTTGGCATTTGGTTGCAGTGCAGTTCATATCATGATTTTCACATATTTGTTCATTTAGTACACATTTGTTCTCAACATATAAACTTTCTTTCAGTTTGCGGACCAACCCCGGCCAAAACAATCGCTCAACAGCATCTTTTAGTGTGGGTCTACCGCAAACGGCGTGTGCATAAGTGAGTTGTTTGAGCGTTCCGAGGAAGAAGCTTAATACAACAAAAAGCAATATGCTCACAAACGACATACTGTCATGGGCTACACACTTCGCCACAACTTGATCGCGCAAACAAATGATATTTGGTATGATCACGCTCAATCATATGGTTTTGCCTGTCAATAAAAGGCATTATTATACTTATTATACTTAGGATCGAAATTCTCCAATCACAATTAGCTATTTTAACAACTTGTTTCCTCAGAAGGACGTCTCTGAAGCTGCCCAATCAAAACATGACGACTTCTATCCACTTAGTGCTATAAATTCACACAAACCACCAACGCCTGCCTCCCTTCGTTTATTTCAGGAGGGGTTAGTTAATATCTGTCTATCGTTAGAATCTCTCGACTCCTGTCTCGTGTTGCTATCGCACACCCACTAAAATTCGCTCATTCCTGGTCGTTTTATTCCTACTCGTTTAGAACCAAACAACTACCTCCTAAATGTCAACACTAGTAAATGATCACGCAAACGAAGCCAATGGCGAGAAATAATATTTCAACTGAATAGCTTGAAATAAAATTTGCGCGAAATCTCTCTCTTTAAAAAAGTTAAAGAAATATAAAGGCCGTTTATACGAGAGAAAATAAAACGCGAACAGCCCATATAAATGATGCAAAATCTACGTTCACAGCTTTCTCAAGCCCTGGCTTATCCTGGCCTGGGAGTTTATACTCGTATAAATAATTCCTTTCGCGTATTATGTACGCCGCGTCCAGAGTAAGCCGCGGCTTATTTTCTCTCGTATAAACGACCCTATTGTTGTTTTCTCAAGTTAACAATAACTTCATTTTACACAAGTGTGACAATACTGAAATCTTTTTCTGACCTTAATTAAAAACGATCGCCAGCTGTAATCATTTGCCAGAACGATCATGCCTACAAATTCCTGTCATCTTTATTTAATGCGTATTAAATTTCAACCCACTTATGCAAATTAGTTAAACTCGAATACTACACAGCACAATGAATCACAACAACAGTTGAAACATCTCACAAAAACCTTTTCCAGCATGAAATTTATTGAAACTAAATATTTGCTATTGGAGACAAAAAAAAAAACCCTTTCTATTCCAATTCCGTGCGTGCAAACAAGAAACAATCCGTCTCACAAACCATACGATATGCAAAT
>NC_090871.1:5942561-5945061 GCF_036669935.1 Montipora foliosa
TAAGTTTTCATATAAGTGAGGGGGAGATGTAGTGTACCGGAAGCGGAAGTTACGAGTATTCCGTATATTATGGGATAGAAAAGCAGAAAAGGGAGCGAGATAGCGAAGCAAGAATAAATACATGTTGTTGTTATGAACACGAGTTCTTGTCCTTTAATCGGATAGACACCACATTCAGGTCATTTTGTTTCTTAGGTTAATTTCCAACCAAACTAGGTCATTTTGTTTCAACCTAGACTGTGCATTTGGGGTAGGTATGAAACACAGGTCTCAGGTCATTGTTTTACCAATAGATAGCATCTTAAACATGCATTAAAGCTAACCTTAAGCCTAATTAGGCCTAAAGAAACATGTTTAGGCCTAATGTTTGCACTTGTGAATGGTTAGGGTTGTTTCCGAATTGGTATTGGTAACACAATGACCTTTGACCTGTGTTTTGTAACTGCCCCAAACTGACAAGACAACTTGATCTAGGTTCAAACAAGTTGACCCATGAAGGTTGAAACAAAATGACCTAGTTTGGTTGCAATTTAACCTAAGGAACAAAATGAACTACAGCATATATATGTAAATGTACGCAAACATCCCACGCCCAACATTAAAACATACATGTAGGTGCATGTCTTTAATTCATAAAAATTTTTAACTTCATTAACATATTGATGGGGCAAAGGACCACTTGTCTGTGCCTTCACTTAAGTGTACACTACATTTTTTACAATTAGCTCGTGCAGGTAATCAAAGCCATCAAGACATCTTTAAGAAAAGATGTGAAAAGCCCAACAATGGTGTTTTACATTGAAGATTACACATTGCAATAAACATGACAGGCATACACATAAAATTAATAAATTACTATTGGAGTATTTTACTGACTGAATACCAAAATGGCCACCAACAAACTATAATTCTTTCGTCTTTGTGTTAATTAGGCTAACTTCATGTACATGTAGCCTCATTGACACATGTAAAATTGAAAGAATTTGGGCTGTAAAATGAGGCTACTTAAGCTAATTAACACAAAGCCAAAATAATAATTTGTAATGGCAGCCATTTTTGCATTTGGTCAATTGGCATCAAATGAGGAAGAGGAACTGCTGGTCTGTGAGCCTTGCAAGTTTAATACAGCTGATTGCAAGTGAAGTATTTATATTATTGCAGACAGCAAGAGATAAATTATTGAGATCTGCAAAAAATCAAAACTTCAACTAAGTTTATTTGAGACATTAAGATGTGAAGACTGCAGCCAAGAAGATAAAGCTGACAACAGGTATTTCTCTGACTCCCAGCTATTATCTATATACTGGTATATGTACATATCCTACTAGTAAAAAATGTACATCAAAGAAAGCATACATGTATTAACTTACATGTTGTGCACTTCAGCGACAGGCAAGATTTGTGCACTTCTTACTTCTTCCAAGTATGTAATTTTTGCTGCCTTCACATCTTCACGGAGAGTTTTTCTTTCACTGTGATTTCTGAGATAATGATTTCCGACTGAAAAGAAAAGACAAGACTTGAGTAACAACAAAGACAGTTAAGCCTACAGCATTTTATTTCTTGCTATGTACTTTTTACTGCCATCATTGGTATTCACTGCCATACTTGACAGACTGCTGATGTGACCTTGGAATTCCAAGGGAAGCAGCCACAAGGGACATGATTTTTAGTGTTATGTCCCTTGTAGGTGCATGTTATTGGTGACAAGGAACTTTCTAACAATAATAATAATCAATTTATTTAAGTCTCACAGTTATTTAGCCGAGCACGAGTGCTCTCCTAATAATTGGGAGACTACAAATCAACTGAAATCAGAACAAATCAAATGAAATGTTCAAATCAGACCAGGGACAAGCCACTTATTAGAGCTGCGCACAACAATGACAGCGACACAAGAAACACTAAGAATAAAGACAACAACATTTCATGCTAATTTTCACACTAACATTGAAAGGGTGAAATGTTTCAGCAATACCAACATTTCAAGAACTTTGGTCTACGCTACACAGGGAAACAGGAGCACAATAACACATGTGATAAGGGTACAAAGTTTCCTCTTAATTAAGTGGCCTCTGACGTAACCCTCCGCACTCAAGCCCAACAGTGACTGGTAGAAGCAAAAAAGCTGATTTACAGTATAATTAAAACATGCATCAACTAATAGGGGTGGCGAATGATACCTCCAAAATATTGGCACTCACAAACTTTTCATCCTATCTTGAAATCTCGACAGCCTTTTGCGAAGAGTCTCGAAGTCTTGTTTATATTACATTTATTTCCATGTGAATAAATGTTTTGGTCTCGGTCTCGGATTCACAAACATGGATCTCAGCATCTCGGCGAGTCTCGGATTTTACCATTTGAGACCCCTGCTATTATCTATAAAATTCCTTGATGACAACCTAATTGTGCTACATAAAAAGAGTCATTACTCATCTTTTCCTGGAAATGTATTTTTTTATACATTGACTCTTCAGTAGGGAAGTGATGTCGTCCA
>NC_090871.1:5952561-5955061 GCF_036669935.1 Montipora foliosa
TACCCCTCGGCTTCTTAGATTCACAGAAGTTTTATCGACAATTCTATGAGGTCGTGTTAGATATTTAAATGACACAAGGTTATGATGGAACGGTAAAAAGCTGAACTTAAGTCTTCGCTCTTGGAAGCTTTCGCTACGTATACGGCATAGAGATTTCGGACACAAAACAACCACAAGGAACAATAGCTTTTATATTATGCCTCCGAATTGTTAGAAGAAATAGCGGGAGGTCAAGAAACCCGGGAGCAATTGCAGAATACCTCGTTCAAATCGAGGCGGGGGGGGGGAAGGGCCTCGCGTCTACGCGTCAAGTTTCTTCGGTGGCTGGATCATTGAACGAGGCAATTTCTTATGTGCTGGCTACGCGTCTATGCCTGGCTACGCATCAGTAAGGTTAAGGTTAAGGGTACCAGTGTTCGTAATTTTTTTGGTCGTGTAAGCTGGATCATAGACCGAGGCAATTTCTTCTGTGCTGGCTACGCGTCTACGCGTGGCTACGCGTCAAAATTAAAGCTAAGGGTACCAGTGTTCGTATTGTTTTGTCGTGTAAGCTGGATCATAGAACGAGGCAATTTCTTATGTGCTGGCTACGCGTCTACGCGTGGCTACGCGTCAAAATTAAAGCTAAGGGTACCAGTGTTCGTATTGTTTTGTCGTGTAAGCTGGATCATAGAACGATGCCATTTCTTATGTGCTGGCTACGCGTCTACGCGTGGCTACGCGTCAAACTTAAGGTTAAGCGTACCGGTGTTCGTAGTGGTTTGTCTTCGAGGCTGTATCATAGAACGAGGCAATTTCTTATGTGCTGGCTACGCGTCGACCCGTGGCTACGCGTCAAAAATAAGGTTAAGGGTACCGGTGTTCGTATTGTTTTGTGGTGTGGGCTGGATCATGGAACGATGCCATTTCTTATGTGCTGGCTACGCGTCTACGCGTGGCTACGCGTCAAACTTAAGGTTAAGGGCACCGGTGTTCGTAGTGTTTTGTCATGGAGGCTGTATCATAGAACGAGGCAATTTCTTATGTGCTTAACCCTAACCCTAACCCTAACCTGTTAAAAGAGTGCTTCGACTTAATCACTGAAACAAGCGCTTAGGCTTAAGGGCCCACAGACGGATTTTTCGCGCGTTACTAAGGAAGTGAAATGTTACCTCCGGTAACTGACGTCATCATATCATGAGCTGACAAGAAAACCCACTCACAAGCTAAAGTCACCGCACAAACTGTTGTTTCCATCGAAGGTTTTTCCTCGCCCTTCCTCGCGCTCGTTCTCAGACCAACTGCGCATGCGTAAACGAACTGACTTCCGGTTTGAGAAAAAAACTAAATTTCCGGCGGTTTTAAATTGAACGAGATGCTTCTGTGAAGCATACACTGGGTTGCCTGTGGTACGTGCTACAGAAAATCAGAAGGCACTGAATTGTGTGGTATTGAAATACAGCATTCCAGTCTCTGAAGAATAACAAATAAAAGAGAAGCGAGAAACATTGGCTTCTGGGCTGACATGTTGATAATTTTCAAGTTCCCTCACAACTTCTTTTTACCACAAGTGTGCCCTCTGAGCATCTGAAGGCTTTCTAATACTAAAGTTCACTGAAGTTAAGCCCTGCCGGGCGGGGTTAGTGTTTGGATGGGAGACCGAAACAATGTACCCCTCGTAAAACAGAAGCATCGGACCGAAAATACTATTAACTCTAACAAATGCGAACTCAGCAAGGTACAGATCTTGTTAGCTTGCTTTATGCAAAACAAATATTGATGAAAAAGCAAATAACTATTGATACACAGTTTTCAGAAAGAGCAAAAGGAAGTTTCCCGGACGGTCGATCGAGAATAAAATATTTACGACATCAAAACAACATTAATTTTGAACCGTGAATATAGAATATAAAATGTTACGATCAGCGACAAACATTTTGGGAGATTTTTGCTACGTTCAAGTAAATTGCAAAATCGAAAAGTGACATGGCCGGAATTCAGCGGGCGCCCTGATTACGTTACCGCTGCATGTTTACTCGTCAAACAGTGAAGCATCTGTGTCAAATGATGGCAAGATACCGGGTTTTTAAAAAGTTTCTTTTTCTGTCAAGTGTTATAAAGTTTGACAATGAAATGAGCGAAGTCAAAACAAAGATCACAATCGCCCAACTCTTGTTTATGCAAAGTCAAAATTTACCCTCCAAGACGCGTACTACGTTATTATCACCAGGTAATTCCATCATTTTGGAAATAGCAGCTACTTTATTATTCATCTGCGTCACAAGTTTTCACTGATTTTGGGGCTCATTTTGTTGAAACTCGAGCACGCTTTCAACAGGCCTGTGAACCCTTCCCGCTTACAGAGCAAAACTAAAAAACTTCTCGCATATCACATTTCAACCTTAAGCTCGAAAATTCAATACACAACATGATATTATAATTCACAAAGGCAGAAAATACCACAGAATCCTTTTCCAGCGAAAGTTTTATTGAAACAAACAACATATTTGCTCTTAGAGGC
>NC_090871.1:5960061-5967561 GCF_036669935.1 Montipora foliosa
AAAAAAATCGGAGAGGAACGGTCTGTGATTTACCGTTAGTAATCGTGTTCCGGAATAATTTTGCATGCATTATTTAGTAATCTACGCTGACCAAAATTTGCGTGGCTCATATTTCGTTTGGAGCTAAATTCTCAAAATGGTGGTCAATGAGGTAGATTTCAAACGTGCATCGAAGAGCGTCTCCGATAGTTTTAAGATACCTTGGCTTTATAGCATAGAAGCACTCTTTAAAGGAAAGGATGTATTTGCAAGTCTTCCAACCAGGTACGGCTCTGATCTTCAAAACAGCACAGATCGTTGCCGATGAGCTGTTATTTTCCACGGTGTGTACGTTCTCAAATCTTCCATGGCATCACGCTTTGTAGATTGTACTTGAGAATGGCGAGGCTGGTTGGGATTGCATTGACTGGTAAGGAATAGCGGGAGACGTTTTCGAGTGGACAATCTTTTGAATAGTGCTATATTCACCTCGTGAAGAGGGCTTTCGTTTCTTTTGCGATGACAATTCCTACAAATGTACGTCGAATCGATTTCCACTTTAAACTCCATAGATAACAATTCCGCTCGTACTTTAAAAGAAAAACCTCTTTGACAATCAAAAAGATTTTTATTCGTATTTTGTACCGTGCTCAAAGTACACACGAACGAACCACGAACGGTGGTTCTCACGGTGTTGATGTGGAGAAATAAAAATAAAAGCCAATCAAAACTCGTTGTTTCAATGATGTAATGATCGATGGGTAATAACCAATCAAATCATTTTCCACACATTCCAGGAAAAATCACGTGGTATGGAACACGATTATCAACGGTAAATCACAGACCGTTCATCTCCGATTTTTTTTTTGAGGGGAGGGACGGTCTGTACACAGGCTAAATTCTCGGTTATGGCCTCCAACTCGCGTTGCGCTCTCTCGGACCTTTGAAAAAAAAAAAGTTCTTCTGGCACCCAGGTCCCAGGGTAGGAAAATAGTGGTCACCAACCGTTAAAACATGCGTCTTGTGCAACATGAAACAAGTTATGAAACTTACAAAAACAAACATGATAATGTCAAATTGAGCTTTAAAAGTGATTTAGTAGAGAACAATATATTTTTTTCGCTTGTACATTTTGTTTTTCCCAATACAGATCATGTGATAATACTCAGGAGGTTTGGTCCTTTGTTTTGTTCGATATCTTAAAATGAAGGGGAAACTCGCTTTTTATTGGCTAATTGTGTTAGTTACCACGACGACAAATACAAATTCGTGCGGTGAAGATAAATCTTTCAGCAAAAAGGAAAATCATACAATTTCATCAGTATTGATATAATAAAATGCAATAGCAAATGCTTGAACTGCGACCTCCGCTACTATTATTCTTCTTGGGCTAATAAAAGAGAGAGTGAAGGAACGACAACGGCAACGGCAACGAGAACGTCACATATTTGCATATTCAGAGGGCAAAAACAATAGCTTTGCACGCCCTGCATGTGCGTTTTTCACTTATTGTCCATTTCTTTGCCGTCGTCTGCAAAACAACAACGTGAAATAGCCAAATTTGAGGTTTTAAGTCAACAAGTCGCAGCGAAAACAGTCAATGTACTTCTTCTGATTTAACAATCTCCTATCAGAAGTGTCAATGGGTCCACGCACTGTTCCGTTCGACCAACAAACATCCGGAAGATTGAAATCACCCACCAAAATTACTTGATCAATGTCGCTAATAGGTAGCTTGTGTAGTTCAGACCTCACGGCTATATCGTGTTCTTCAGTGGATGATGGTGACCGATAGAGACAAACAATGTTTACATCGCCACTATTCAAGAATACTTTAACGCCCAACGAGTCACGTAAAGAGAATGTTTCCAAGATTTGCGCATTATATCTCATGTGTACATATATACATGAACCGCCACTGTGTGTCCCTGCATGTCGTTTCTAAAGATTCTTTACTTAGATATTGCAAGCTCAGCATCAAAATATTCTGTAGAGAACTGAGTTTCTGTTATGCAAATAATGTCAATATCACTAGAGTTTACAATGCATTTAACTTCACCAAGCTTGTTAAACAGAGAACAAGCATTGGTATAAAAAATCTTTAAGTCGCGATGCGGTAAGGATCATTTATGAGAAGTGCCAATATCATTGTGAGTAACAGGCCAGCTGGTAGCGTTCCTAGCTGAAGTATTGCATGTACTGGATCTAGTAACGTGTGCACCAGACACGTTTTGTCTGTCACGCCGTTTCTTCCTTGCCTCAAATTCCAATTTCCTCTCACTTTGAGTGAGATCCCTATTAAACCAGTAGATTTTATCTTCCAATGTCACGTTCCTCTTAGCAATAAGTTCAATGACAGGATCCTCTCTACAGAACACTACACGCATTGGCCTGCAATTGGAGCTCTCATGGTTGGCCCTAATTTCGCCTAAACACATTATTTTCGCAGGTTTCTCTTGAAGACCAACTTGGTTAGATATTCTTTCAAACAAGGTTGTATCAAATGCTCTGCGATCATCCGCTACTTCTGACTGAGACTCCGGCAACCCTTTAATAATTATATTACATCTTCTTTTATGGCGCTCGCTACTCTCTCGGAGTACTCTATGATATCCTGTGTCGATAATTTCTGATTCCAGTTTGCGGTTCCTTTCTGACACAGCTTCAGAACTTTTTTGGAGAGCATCTTGCACAAGCATAAGCATGACTTCTTTAACAAGTTTCTCCATTACATCTGAAATCTGGTTCAGCATTGTGGAATGGTCGCTTACCGAATCGTTCTGATTCAATGCTTCAGGTTCGACGTCGACATCCTTGTTTACCCAAACAGGTTTAAATGAAAGGGCACATTCGGGGCATAACCAGAATATGACAGCCAACGCTTTCTTCGTTAATTCTCCTAGGTCAGTACAAACCGAGTGATACCAAGTTCCACAATTTGGGTTTGAACACGATATCCAGTTAAGCGCAGGACACGCACCTTCCTGCTGTTTACACAATTGACATTTTTTTAACGGTTCCTACCGTGTGGAGAGTTTTCCATCGGTGATACTTGATTTATCTAAACATTCATGTTGGCAAAGTCCGTCTATGAGTTTCCTAGGTCCTTTCCCGCATTTTGAACAAGTTCCGCGCTTACTGGATTTGGTCATTGTGTTTCAAGATGGCGAAATGACCAGTTGCAATGTTACGACAATAAAATTGCTGCAGACGGTCGATGAAAACTCAGTTTCTAGAGTTTGCAGTTCCAATCTTAAAACAACAGGGAAACTAGGTTAAAATAGGTCGTTATTGTAAACGTTCGGCTGGTCGAACGAAAGCGTCAGGTTATTCCACCATGCAAAAACCAGCAGCAAAAACCATTTACCCGTAGCCCTTGCGGGCGACGGGTATAATTGGCGGCCGACCGAATTCAATATGACGCTCTCTCATTGGCTCATATATAATTTGTCGCAGCGACTTGTTGCCGAAGTGTACACATGCACTGTGGGACAACTCTGCTTTCGCTAACTTTGTCGCAAACTGGTTTGAATTCGTGCAACTGATCGCAGCGACAAAAATCTGCCGCAGCGACAATGATTTTCTCAAAATTAACCTTGTCACACGAGGCGAACTGTTGTGGCGACCCTTCTACGCGACGTGTCGCAGCGCCTAGCATGTCCCGGCCTTTATGAAGTACGTCAGCATCTTCATTTTCTCCCCTAAATGAAGCGCCGTCCCTATCAGTGTCATTTTTGAGGAACTGCCACACCCTTTTCATATTAAAAAGGTTGAAAAAGACACGAAGTGATTACAATAACGTGAATTTATATTTTGAGATGACTTTCTCTTGCCGTCGCAGTCGTCTTTGTTTAAGTTCCCTGAGCAACTTATGCGGTTGCGAAAGAAGGCTGAAAAAAAAGTACGGCTTCATTAAAGAGTCCTGGTCTTCGTCAACCTTTGACCGCCAGTGTAACATGGGGTTCAAATCTCGTTCAACGCGAAATTTACCGAGCCGCGAAAAATTTTAGTATATACTAAAACAGTGAAATAATATAGCACAAAAAGACGATTTTAACTCAGTCATTTATTCCTGCAAAGATCACAACATTATTGGGCGCAAATTCCGCGCGAATTGCTCGGAGGTGAACAGCAAAAGATGTCCTTGAGTTTGACAAGCCAATCAGCGCTCGTGTTCAATGCTATCCACTGTTTTCGTATTTACTAAAAATACGTATCTCAATTTTATACGAGAATATTCATATTAAATAGTCAACTTATAAAAATGAATGGAAAGAAAAACGTATTATAGTACGTACTCAAGAACTACAAATTAAACAAGGCGGTTGAAATGAATTTATCAAGCGCATAGTGTTTTAATAGAAACGTAACTGATCCAGAGTTTCAAATAATTCAAATGAAACGAGGCAATCAGTCTTTGCGTGATACCTTTCGTAAACGTGACACGTAATCTATCAGACTGAATTTCCTGTTCCTGACCTTGAGCAACCGTCAAAAGCATATGTATAATGAAGCGTATAATGATGCAACAAAAATTTTTGCAAAAAAAAGGAACCGAAGATCATGTACAATTTTTAGCTTCGAACTGAAGAGATCACTCGAGCCATGTTGTAGATCAAGTCTTCATTAATTTATTTTTCAAACCCCTATCAAGTTATCAAGTGAGACTAGTCAAAGATTAACATCACATCTGCAGCAAGTTCTTCGCTGTTTGATTAGCTCTTTCCACTTCTCCATTGGATTCGGCATAGAGGGGACTACTGGTAACATGTTTGAATTCCCAGTCTTTGGCAAATTTGGCAGACTCGGCCGAGTCGTGCTGGGGGCCGTTGTCCGAGCGTTCCACCTCCGGTATACCATGTCTTGCAAACACAGATTTAAGGGCACGTATCGTTTCAGATGAGGCGAGTGATGCCAAGTAATTGACCTCGATGAACTTCGAGAAATAGTCCACCACGATCAGATAGGGGCGTTTCTTGACATAGCAGATGTTAGTGCCGATCATTTGCCACGGTCTGTCCGGGACTACGCTTGGAATCATGGGCTCTTTCTTGATTATTCTTCTCGCGGTACACTTGCGGCACTGCTTCATGCACTAGGTCTTCAATTTGACGACTAAGACCTGGCCACCATAACGCTCGTTTCGCTCTTTCTGTGCACTTCGTAACGCCTTGGTGGCCCTCGTTAATGCGGTCGAGCATCTCCAGTCTTAGGGACGTTGGGATGACGATCCTTTCAGCTTTGAGAAGCAATCCGTGGACAACCGAAAGTTCATCCTGGATTTGCCAATAGCGTTTAAGAGCGTCTGGTACTCTGGTTCGGTCTGGGCAGCCTTCACTGCAGTATTCCTTCACATTTTAACAGACTTCATCCTCTTCTTGTTTTTCTTTTATTTGCTCGAGCTGTGTGTTTGCGGCTGGGAGGGAGGCAAATACATGTTGAACGTATCAATCGATCTCCTCTTCAGTACTCGACTGCCTATCCTGCTGCTCTACAGGTGCTCTTGATAGCGCATCAGCAGTAATCAGGCTCTTTCCGAGAACGTGGGACACTGTGAAGTCGAATTTTAACAGGCGCATATGGAGTCGTTGGATCCGTGGTGACATTTTCTTCCAAGTTCTTTGAACCAAGGATTGGAACCAGAGGCTTGTGATCGGATTCTAATTGGAACCGCTTTCCGATAAGGTAATCTGCCAATCTCTCGCAAGCCCAGGTAGTGACGAGGGCCTATTTTTCAATCTGGGCGTATAGTGTGTGACAATTGCTAGGGCCAAGATTCCATTACCCAAGAGTAAGAATGTCCAATTTAGCGTTAGAAAAGTGTCAATTTTGAAACGAAGTTTAGCGGGAAAATGTACAATAGACCAAATCGACTATTAACTCAATATTGTACCCAATTCAAATCTCCGGGGTTAGGATACTTTGTGTATGGTACTGGAATTTTAACACAGCATTCACATTTAAATGATATGGAAATTCCTGGAACAAAACGTTTTATTCCCAAAGGGTTTGAATTGGGAACAACATTGAGTTAGCCAATTTGGTCTGTTGTTTATTCTCCCGCAAAACTTTGTTCAAAAATAGAAACTTTTCTGACGCTGATGAGGATGGGGCCTGAAACCAAACTAATGGAACGTTCCTTACTTTAAAGTTTGGATGTTGATTTTCTGATGTTTTGTCACAGAGGGACCGGGCCGAAGCAAAATAATGCAATGAAACGGGCGATTTCTTAGAACTTCTAAGGCCCGGTTTCAGACTCCGTACTTTACATGAACCGAATCGAATTGAAATTTAGACCGACCCAAATCGGCCAGTGTAAAATGCAGACTGCAGACCCGGTGCCATTAAGTTCGGCGTCTGAATCAGTTCAGCCGGGATTAATTAATTTGGGTCCGGTCAGTGTAAAATGCAGACTGCAGACCAGGGCCCAGTTGTTCAAAAGACAGGTTAAACTAACCTTTGGTTAGGCCTAACTGGAGGTTAAATTTCCTAACCGTGAGTTTGTTAACTCGCTTTTAAAATTGCGTTGTTCGAAGCGCGGTTAGAGGACAGGTTAGCTAACCTCGGGTTAAGCGCGTTTAACCCGCGGTTAGCATCCCATAATAAATTATTCGTACAATGTTGCCATGGTGAGCAAGTTGCGAGCTCTGCAAAATGGCTTCTTCAGCTATCTCACGCAAAGCTTGAAAACAACAAGATTGGTAATAAATAAAATAGACTCTCGTCAAAAGCGGTAACGAGCACGCAGCTCTTCGTCTGTGAAATCGACGATTTCACACTGAATTCCGGCTCTAAATCTCCTAAATCACAATCTCCTAAATCACAAAACAACAAGTCCGCCATCTTTATTCCTGATTTAACCGGAGTTTAACAATTTAACCGTGCTCGCTCGGTGGGTTAAATTTAACCCACCGTTTAACCGGAGGCTAGTGTTAAGCTTACGTTGAACAACGCAACTAACCTGCGATTAAAATTTAACCTCCGGTTAAGGCAATTAAACCCGGGGTTAGGATTTAACCCGCTTTCGAACAACCGGGCCCAGGGGTAAAATGCAGACTGAGGTTATAATGTAACTGTTGAAAAACCCAAACCCTTATGAAATGCTAACAGTTAAGCCTAAACATTGTTGTAGGCCTAATTAGGCCTAAGGTCGGAGTGTGGGAGGCGTGGTGGCCTCATGGTTAGTGCGCTCGACTCCGGATCGAGTGGTCCGGGTTCGGGGCCTGGCAGGGGACATTGTGTTGTGTTCTTGGGCAAGACACTTTACTCTCACGGTGCCTCTCTACACCCAGGTGTATAAATGGGTACCGGCGTAAAGCTGGGGGTAACCCTGCGATGGACTAGCATCCCATCCAGGGGGGAGTATAAATACTCCTAGTCGCTTCATGCTAATGAAACCGGAGATAAGCGCCGGCCTGATGAGCCTTCTGGCTCGTAAGCGGAGACTTTACCTTAGCATTTCTAAGGGGTTTGGGCTTTTTTAACAGTAACATTATAACCTCAGTCTGCATTTTACCCCAA
>NC_090871.1:5975061-5977561 GCF_036669935.1 Montipora foliosa
TAGGGGTCACGAAAAGCTTGAGCCACGCCCAGATGGTCTCCTTTAGGGAATAAATTCAAAATTTCCGACGAGCATCCCCGTCTGTTCCCCCCCCCCCCCCCCCGGCTTCAAAGTCTTAAATCATATGTCTCAGATAGTACGGGAGATTCAATTGGCAAATTCAACGAGCCGTACAGTACACCAATTTTTTGTTGCTTGATTCAATGATCTGGAGGTGTAAAAAATATCTTGATAACCTTGTTTTCTCGAGCGGTGCTGTAAGTTACGGCTGCCTGTTTTTTCAAGTTCAGTCTGTTTGTTTCGAAGTGGAGACTTCAAACTAGAGAAAAAGGTGGCTATAACCAACACTTCCCCCGGCCAAACTGACTCGGACACTGTAAAAGGTGTACACCAGTCGAATTGGAAGAAATTACAATTAATGCGGCCAGAAGAAGAGGCAGTCACTTTCAGTACAGCCGCATGAATTCGGTGATTTAGAGGCAGTAAAAAAGGCCGAATCGGTGGAGAAAATTTAAAAAGCAACGATGTGGCAATTGTCAGCTGAAATTAGCGTCATACCCGAGCTGTTACGAGTCTCTTATACAACTGTGAAATGTACAAAGTAAGAGAACAGATGTATAAATCAGTAGTCTCTAAGAATTTCAGAGGTTACAGCAATTATCGTTGTTGTTTAAAGATGAGGTTAGGTCTATTTTCCTATTGTTATTTTTAAAAGATTCAATGTTCTAGAAGTCCTTCAATTTAACTACCTACAATTCTAGCCAAATTAAAGTGGGACACCATGTACAGCTCTAATATTCTGACTTTTAGGTGTGATCCTTCCTCCCCAGTGTTGAATTCACTGATTTAGAGGAGTCATATCGCAAAACCAACATTGGGAGAGCAGAGGACATTACTTGTGTCCCAACTAATGTGACGAGGATTGTGTTTTGAAGGAATTTTAAGTAGGTGGTGCACAACGGGGAATGGCGGGAAAACGCGCGAGCTGCGAGGTGGTTGCTGAATAATTTGGTAGCAGCCAAAACGCGGGGCCGGGGTCGGGGTCGGGGTCGAGGTGTCTTTTTTTCCAAAATTTTGTTTCATTTTGTCGTCATTCTCGAATGACTGTCATTTATGGTGGCAATTAGTCAAAAAAATTGAGGAACCTACGGAAGCTATGAAAGCTCTTTAATGAGGGGCATTTTAGTTTTTCCTAAAATCGTACTTTGTTTTTTTGTCTTTCCGAAAATCGAAGTTTGTTGTTCGAAATTAAGAGAATTTCCGAAATTGCTACAATTGGAGTTTATGGAATACACGCTAACTGCCAGACAGAGTCCCATCGTAATATTCACTTCGTTAAAAAAAAAAAAAAAAAACGACAGAATCACAGTTCCACGATGATCGTCACGCAGTCATGCAACGTTCTTTTTGCTTGTTTGTTCGTGTTGTTGTCAATGTTCTTTTCTGATTTACTACAAACGGTTTGTAGTAAAGTCAGTCGCACAGGAACTTGCTAGCCAATTCTATTCGGACTTCAAGGGATCGAATCCAATTTTACGAGAAAAAGCACAACCACACTTAGAACAATTTTGCGAAAACAAGCAACTGACAACGTTTGCGTGACGACCATAGTGGAATTATGGCTATGTTCTGTTTCGTTTTAATTGTATTGCGGAGAAGTTCCTTACGAAGTAAACATTAAAATGTGGTCTTAAAATGTGAAGCTCCTTCACGAATAGCTATTGCGTAGGCATCGCCGTCTTGTTTATTCAAAAGAACTCTCGCAACCGCGTTAAACTCGGCTCCATGGTAATTTCGTTAAGAGCAACCATGTTCAGTAATAAAGGTCTGGAAATCCATTGTTATTTGTGTATGTGGTATCCACGTACAAATCTTTGGTGTTTCTCTGTAGGTGTGCTTGATAGGGAGCGAGAAAGGTACTCTCGTCCTTCCATCTGGTATTTCCCCATTTTTCGTTCACTTTCGCTAAGATTCCTGATCGACCGTCTCTTGCATGTCTTCATATTCTTTCCTGGACTTGTCAAATTCAAGAACTTGAAGGAGTGGGACAATTCCTGGATGTTAGTTTAGTTAGTTTATTGCCAGTCAATCAATCATAGCTCCGCAAGAGCGTATGAAAACGCCAGTTTTGGTAGTTTAAATCCCCGAGAGAGAGTTAGCTGCCGGAAACGGCAGAGTGCTGAAGTTCCATGCCAGCATAAAAAAGTTAAAACGCTGCAGCTGTGTCTACAAAATCTGTCCCGTGATAATATAGAGAACTGCGAATTTTCTGGTTCCAATACATCTTTAGAGGGAAACTTTCGCCGTTAGTGACATTTCATTTACTACGAAATCTGTGGTTCTAATATATATTTAGGGGGAAACGTTTCGCCGTTACTGACATTTCAATAACTGCAAAATTTGTGATTCCAACATACATTCAGGGGGAAATCATTCGCCGTTAATGACATTTTGATAACTGCGAAATTTGTGGCTCCAATATTTGTGGGGGAAAATCTTT
>NC_090871.1:5990061-6022561 GCF_036669935.1 Montipora foliosa
CGCAGGGACCAAATCTTCGTCCCTCCGACTTGATGTTGTGGCAAAAATAACAAGTTCACAGAATGGGACGTTTCCCCGCGTCTTGTTGCAGGGAATAGTCCCCTCGTTGTGTACCTACATACACTCCAATACCACGTGAGGAATGTTTGATATGTAAAGAATTGAAGGAAATATCACGAAATAAAGTGGAAACTCTCACCTCATACTTACAGTAATTTGGCAGAAAAAGTGCCATAAAATCAGTCTCCGAAGACAAACAACAAATTCCTCTCAAGGTATTTGGGGTAGTAGAATCAAATAATATAATTGAAATTTGGAAGCGATGTAGGTGGGGTGGTTACGTTATTTTGGAAAATAACGAGGTTGTCACATATTGAGAAGCCTTTTGAGGGGTGGTTGTTTGAAATGACTCGTAAAAAGTTCATAAAGAAAGTGCGCCAATGTTTAAAATAAACAAGACGTTCTAAGGGAGCTCCCTCTTCTTCATTGGTTTCAAAAGTATAGCGTGCGTAATAACGTTCAAATAAAAATAAAATATAACAACATGTAAGGTCATAGCGGTGCTTAAACCGTCTTGGTGCAGAGACCGGTGCTTAAATATCTCCTTAGCCTCAAAAATACGTCTGTCTAAAGCACTGCTCAAGCCGAAGCGGGTTACATGTCCTCAGGATTGTGACCCGACGATGAGAAACGAAGGTCTACGGGGAGATCTATGTTGCTCAGCCGTTTGGAGCACAGATGTTCTGCGTGGAAATCTGCCACACAGTCTTCTGCCATTTTCACCACTATAAATCTTGCGACTGCTGCGGCACTGGATTAACGTTCTAACACAGATATATCTAGCGTGGATTCTCCAGGCGCCCATCTGGAGCACATTTGTTAGATTTTGTTTTTATTTAAACGTTATGACGCGCGCTTTCAGTTACTATGTTTTAATTTCTTTGGGACCATTGTAAAGGCGGCGAAAGACGAGATACAAAAACCCTCAACTTGTCGCGCAACATTGTTTCGTTGCAAGTTTTGGACGATGTTTGCGGGTTGAAGAAATGCAGGGCGCTGATTGGTTGATTTGCTAGTACAAGATCACATTTGTTGCGCGACAAGTTGTGAGCTTCATGAAAAACGAGCAACAAAGCCAAAATTTGTTGCTCAGAGTAGATCCGAGCTCTACTTTTCGCAACAACTTTCTTCAACCCGCAACAAATGTTTTTTTTGCGCGACAAGTTGATCATGCAAGGTGAAAAACCGGAGACATCGGCCAAAACTTGCAACGAAACAATGTTGCGCGCCAAGTTGAGGGTTTTTGTATCTCGTATTTCGTCGCCAAGAAACACTGGAAACAATTCTTATTCAAAATTTTGGAGGTCTAACAAAGAGTATTATGGTATTTTTAAAAGTGGCCTGTTGGACTGAATCACATATCAGATACCTTATAGGTACAATATATTTTTAACAAATAGATTCCATGTTGGCGTGCGTCTGTTCAGTAGATCACAGATGACGTCAAAATGTGGTAAGAACAAAAAAGTGGCACAAAAAGCGATAGCCGAGTGTGTCACTGATGTTCTTACCACATTTTGACATCTTCTGTGATCTATTACTGAACAGACGCATGGCAACATGGAATCTATTTGTTTTATATAATGAAGATTTAAACTTTATTCGCATAAAAGCTGATGGTGACGTCAATTGTGCGTCTGTCCCCAAATAGATCATAGGCAAGAACCAATCAAAATGCGAGAATAACTTGGGTTATTACATAATGCCTCCTACATGACGTAGTTACACTGGAAAACGCTGTAGATACGACGAAAACTTGAACTCGTTTCCTCACACGTTCGCTTTATTTTATTAGCAAATTTCACATTTAAAAAAATTATAATAGCTAATAGAATTTAAGTTTTCACAAGCCATGCAAAATGACAAGAAAATGAATCGTACAAAAACTCCAAGAGAGATTAGTTTCTTTGCGTACAAAAACGTGAAAAATTAGGCGTCTAAAAGCGGAAATATAGATTTGTGCATCGCATGGCGTCGCGAATGTGACATAAACAGAAAAGTGTTGCGCATATGAAAAATTTAAGTTAACTCTGGTCAGTCACATAAATTACAATATTTTCAAAATGCTGTATATACAATAATGAATCGTAAATATTTGGCACAAACGTGCTTGTGTTCAATCCTTTGTGTGCTGACTGAATTTTAGCGACACTTTCGGCAGCACAACTTGAAGTATTTTCGGTATTGTTTAATCAGTTTAGTCCTTGGTGTTGTTTTTCTTTTTCAAGGGAATATGTTGCCACTTAAACGAATAACAACAGTTCAAAATTCTATATTAGCGGTCAGTAAATCGGTATTTCATTTTATACAGAAAACTTTGATTTGACTCAATTGCAAGAGCTTGGCGTTGAGGTTTGGAAGTTAGAGTCCCTTCAAACTCTTGTCCAGTAGAATTAATTCACGGTGGCTTTGGGAGTGTTTACCTTTTCAGACTGTTCTGTTACTCGGATTTCATATCTGCGTTCATTTAACATTAACATTTTCTTCTTCTTCTGTCCGCGTTCACTCGGGTAAAGGACAGGTTACAAAAACCAGTTTCTTTTTCATCACCCGTGTCCAAGAAGAGCGATTAAATGTGACACTGTCAAGAGTTTTGAAGAGATTATCGTTTTCCTGTGTAATTTTTCAATAACACTGGGAGATGACTTGAAACCAACGACCAAAATAACGCAACTAGCCAAGATTGCATTATCTATCATTTGCCTGGAGACAATCACTGTCTCCCCGTTTTAATTAGGCATTACTGAAGCATTCCAAAGAAGCACATTCAATTCCCAACTCCTTCCAACGAGTATTCAGCTTCAGGTTAATTACGGCAGGACCACCTTCTCACCCAAGTCCTTCTCACCAACATTTCACTCTGCGACTCCGCAAGGAGACCGAATACCAGCTCATACAAAAATCAAGACGCTGTTTGCCAACCAGCACACCCACCTTTCATTCCACGTAATCCTGCATTCTTATCGCTGGTTTTCGAACTCTCCCTCGACTGGAAACACCTATAATCTCATTACCAACCGAATCACTCTCACTATCGGAATCATTTTCATTGTATCTTACATGACGCACAGACGAGTTTCTTCGCAAGCTCCTCCTTGTGGGAGCACTAGCATTGCTTTGAGAAGTTTCGCTAGTTCTTCGCGCGGAGCTCGTGGTCGGCTTTGCTCTATTCGAGCGTGTGTTCGTGGTGGGCGTGCGATTAGTTCTTAAAGCTACAGTTGGACGATGTGTTGGACGCGCCGTCTTGCGGCGTGTCTGATGTCGAGAGCCCTCCCTACTGTCATCACTTTCGTCTTCTTCCTCTTCTTCGTCTTCATCATCTTCCTCATCATCTTCGTCTTCGTCTCCCTCGCTATCGCCACCTTGTTCTTGGTCTTCTTCATCGCTCTCCTCTTGTTCCTCTTCCCCTACTTCCTCTTCCTCTTCCTCTTCCTCTTCCCCTTCGTCTTCAGATTCCTCGTCGTTTACACTCGCACTTCGTTGAGCTAATGAAGCGCTCCTGCGAGTTGAATATCTACCTATCGTAGGTCCGTTGGTAACAGCCTCCTCCTGTGAGTTTTGACGAATCCTCGAAGCAGGAAATCTCATGACAAGTTCCCGCCGCGCACTTGATCTTGTCGACCTTGTCGGCCTTCCATTTGCCAACAATTCTGTCTCAACAAACGCGTTATCATTGTCCCTAGAGTGACGGGACTGCGGATTTGCCCGGGAATTTCCACGGGTCTCTGTCCGATCAGTTTGATGCCTGTATCCATTTACTTGTTCCGATTGAGAAGTTACCGAAGCGCGAGTGGCTATTGAACGAGTTCTACTTTCGCGAGTGCTAAGCGAATCTGAGTTCGATCCTACATCCGAAGACGAAGCTGTATTCGTTTGGCTTCCTGAATGAGGCATGCGCTGCCTGGGCACACCGTTGCTATCCGGAGCATGTGATTCCAGCAGCCGGATTGTCCGTAGTCTTGTGCGGCGAGCTCCACCAGATGCAGACTCGTACCAGTCACTCAGGACGTTGTCGATGCGATCTTCGAACATGGCAGATAAACGAATGGTCATGCTGTAAATCTACAAAACAACAGCACACAAAACCAACTGAGAAACATGCTAGAGACGATAAGGGTAATCGAAAGATAACTTCATGCAGTATAAGAGCTATTGTACAAAGTGCGAGACTAATCCTATCGCAAACTTGCCAGCTCACAATAAAAGAAAATTTCGAGAAAATGGCTTCGACAACCGATTCATCTTTGGCAGAGTTTGGTAGTTTCGCTCCATCCTAACGAATACAAAAACTGAAAATTGAAAATTGTACTGGTCGCTTCTGTGATTCATACCATTCACTGATAAGACAGGCAGGAAAATAAAGTTAATATGGTAATTTCCTTCAGTGAAATGCCTAGAAAAGAGCTCCCACGCAAAGCTCCTCCTTAAAAGGCCACGGTCCATTCTCGTCACCAGAGCCTTGGAGAAACTTTGCGTTTGCGCAAACTCTGCGAAAAGAAACGACTTCAATATTGCTTGAAAAAAACGTGTAACAAGACAAACTTACCCTTGACCTTGGCATTGTGTTGTAAGCTCGTGAATTTGAGAAGATCAAACGTACATCACGCACAAACGTATCGGGATCGGTGTATAAATTATTTTCCAGTCGCTGATAAACGGTGCTAAAATCCATGGCTTCCGAAACAACTTCTGTGTAATCCTACAGAAAAGAAGAACACTCGGCAATTAGCAAACAGCATTTGTTTGTCACATCAAAGCAAACACACCAAACGCACATGACGTCACAGCTGCCAGTATCGATGTCCGAAGACAAACATCATTTCAAATCCAGTGGGTCGTGTATCAAAGATCCCGAAACGTTTCGGGCATATTTCGAGTAATATAAAACGCTTTGTATCTTCAAAAGGAAAACGTTTCAAGTCATGCAACTTTGCAATTGTTTTGTTTGCTCAGGTGTTGAAAACATGTTCAAAAGATTAATTTTTCAAAATGAACATTTCTTAGTTCAGTAGAAGGAAGGATTACGTTTTTGCAAACGTTGGCCCTGTAGCACTTATATTTGAACAGACTTAACTGATTAGAGTGTAATGTGAAGTGTGGACCAATTTCCATTAGTAGGGCTAACGCTCACATGGTTCATATGGGGTAGAAACCCAGCACTTCACATTACATTCTAATCAGTTATGTGTTAGTCCAGTAGTTTCCCGAATTGCTTATCGGGCCTGAAAAGCTTCCTGGACTTTTGAGACACAGGCCCAGGGGGCCCGTTACTCGAAAGTCCCGGAAACTTTTCGGGCCCGAAAAGCCATTTGTGAACGTGCCAACCGCTTGTTCAGGAAAGTTTTCAAGGTAACAAAAAGCAAATGCAATGGCCGGGAAACGGAAATGCCACATCTTCAGCCAGATTGTCCAGCATCTGTTTACCGGCTGCAATAGTTTTAAACACACCTGAAAATCGATTGGAATCAAGGACTTAACCGTTGCCTTTAAAATGGTCTACAAACATCCCACATGTCACTCGCTTTTGCCTAAGGAAGAAAACTAACGATTCCAGGGGCCCGTTTACGAAACTGCGATCTGCAGGTTTTGACATGCTGGCCTCGGTTGTTCAAACGATGGATAGCGCTATCCACCGGAAAAATCACTATCCAGCGGATAAACACTAGCAAAACCGATTGAGTTATCCAGTGAATAGTGATTTATCCGGCGGATGGCACATCCATCGTTTGAACAACTGGGACCTGGTCTTTAACATCTTTCAAAATGACAAAAAAGCAAAATGATTTTAGAGTTTGGTTACTGAAAACCTCGAGACATCGGAACGTTCGAGAAACGGATCCCAGGGCTATTACTTACCGGGAACTCGTTGAGGTCAACGGGGTGTCGAAAGGGAGTCGCATCTTCACGCGATACTAGAAAATCCAACAGCTCATGTGCAGACTGCATCCAAGGCTAAAAAACGAAAGTCATCATAAAGGACAAATTTTTGATGACACAATCCTTTGGACAAGGGTCTAGGCTCGTGATAAGTATATTTCACACAGTCAAAAGTTTCAAATGTAGCAAGATCCTATAGCACAGCTCCATAATAAAAAAGGAAGCTAAGCCTCAAACAAATGCCTGTTATCTTTACTCTTGCAAGCCCTCAGGAAGAGGCACGCAACAAAATGCGGTGACCCTGCCGTAACCTTGCTTTGGAGCACAACTGTAAACATTTCATTCATCATCATCACCATCATAATCATTTAAATAGTTTTAAGAAAACGACAAATTGTTTCAAACAATTTGTCGTTTTCTTAAAACTATTAGTAATGCGAAGGCGGCCAGTCCGATAGCTAGTCAATCAATCAGTTAGACACAGACGGACAATACGCCAAACGTGACCTCAATTACAGGTCTTTACAGTTGAGAAAAATTACTTGTGGACACTATCAAGTCCCGTCTTAAATCATACTTTACACAACATGCCCGGGTTGCTCGAAGCATGGTTAGCGTTTTCGTGGAAGCGGGAATCACCCCCACACGCAGCCGCTAACTGGCTCCGTCACACTGAGTAATCAGTGGAAACAACTTACCTGGCCCAGACTTACCTAGAGATCACCAAGGAAGCGGGAGGGCCGGGAAGGGGCAAGAATCCGCAAAGGTTCGCTAACAGGGAGCAATTGATCCGCAAAGATCAACAAGCAACAATGCACGAGAAAGGCAACATGACACAAAGGCCCTGCAAATCCCCAAAGGGCCACCCCGCAGGTCACGTACCGTAAAGGGTGAAACCGCTGACCGCTATTAGTTCGAGTCTAACTTAGCCTAAATTATATTTAGCCACATTTAAATACCATGGAAACCTGTAGGTTTTGATACTTAACCAACGGTTAGCGCTAATCAGGCTTCGAGCAACCGGTCCCAGGGGGTTCACAGAACGTTGAAGCGTTCGCGAACACCTCTAAAATCTCCTCAATAAAAGTCCGAGATTTCTTCACTGCCACCAGTCGACTTACCTCGACCGGCGGCGAAGGAGATGGCTCTCTTTTGATATGCTTGTTTGGACGTTCAGAGCTGGATCCCTTAAAAGAATGTGAAAGGGAATTCAAAGTTATTACTCTACTTACCACTATAAAAAGGCAGAAAAGTCTAAAGACTAAAGACAACCCCTCCACCTACCCCCAAAACCGAATTATGCGAAATAGCATTGGGAGTTAAATGTGGGCGAAGTATCCTAGCAATAAACTAGGTATGAGCGGTTCCGGAGTACAAAAACAGAATGAAATGCTGCATTTGCATTGCTCACGTTTTCGTGGAAGCATCAGATTTGGTGAAGTCACGTCGTCGTTACGCAAATTACCTCACAAATATACGCTAAAACACGCAGCACGATTCCAGTGCAGCACGATTTAGCCGGAGACAACAACGAGCGGCGAAGTCGCGCGGAGAATGGGAATGAGTCCTCCCCATTCTCCGCGCGGCTTCGCCGCTCGTTGTTTGCCTCCCGTGCCAACAATTTGCCATTATCAAAAATACCATAATACTCTTTGTTTGTCCCTCCAAAAGTTTGCATGAGCATTGTTTCCAGTTCCTCTTGACGCCATTGTAAGTCCCAAAAGAAAATAAAAACAATGCTAATGCAAGATTTTGGAGGGACAAACAAGGAGTATTATGGTATTTTTGACGCTTGCTAATCCCATCAGCTACGCAGCTTAAGCACGATTATATTTCCTCATTACACCGATGATATTGTTACGTGGAGTTGTTGCCGGAGTCATCCTTCTGTAATTCATTTTGTTTTGTCAACTATTGGTAACAGGTAAACAAAAAACCTTTGACTCACTCGTTTTCTTTTCCGTGAGCCCGGTACAGCAGAACCCTGTAAAACAAATTGAAACTAGATAAAGCGACCAGAATCCACGAAACTAAACCGGAATAACGAACGACGTGGAAGATAAATTCCCTTGGACGCTGTGCAAGTGCGGAAGTAGGAAAACAAACTTATTAGAAACAATATGGAATAAATAAAGATGGCAAAAATTCTACCTGAGAAGATTCTCCTTCCCCAGCCGATTCCTCAGACATATTGTCAACTTGCACCTGAAATTTGAATAGGGGATACATTAGGTGGTTTTCTGAATTTCCAATGACAGTGTCCCCACCACCCCCTTGGACTGTGGACATGCCATGAGTCGCAGCCAGTGATCGAAAAAATATTCGGAGACCTCGTTGTGGGGGTCTAGTACTTCATTGATGTTTCGACAGTAAATCCTGACTGTTGTTCAATACATACACGGACGCACATTCACCATAAGCAGAAGTCCTAACATGGCGTTCTTTAACACATTCGATGCGCTATAAGATTACCATTACATCATAAAAAGTAGCATTTGTATTATTATTTGGGGAAGTGCTGTATCAAATTTACAAACTTGAAGCGAAGAGTTTTGTAAAATAATGCAAACAGCGCCAGCTTTGAGTACTTGTAGCTTCTGTTTAGTTTTCAAATACGACATTTTAACGAAGAAAGTCGAACAAAAAGTTGATTTAAATGAAAGGAAATTTGAATGTCTTCGTTTCTCTTGAGGAATAATTCGTTGGATGCTCCCCCGGTGTTACGGAAGTCGTAGGTTCAAATCTTGCATTGGACTCCGATTTTTCAGTCGTCCTTTTGCCCGTTGCCAAGCAACAAGTTTCCCATCCTCCACACATGCGCTTTACACCTTAAACGTCTATAGTTGCATTTGAGTTAAATCCTTATTATATACCTCGACATCTCCGTCAACAATAGCTTCTTCATCGTCGCACAGTGAGAGTATATCGATACACGTGGAGTCCCTTTCAAATAGGAAGATAAATAAGCAATGAAACAGAAACGTGAAACAAACTTTTACCGCATTTTTATATTCCTTTTGATGTTTCAAAACTAGATTGATTGGAATGGACTTGAATGTAAATATTGACTAATGATCACTTGTTGTGCTACCTCTAAAATAAAGCAATTCCGTAAACTTGTCGGGAAATTTGCGAAAAAGATCCATCGTTTCTCATTATATCTCCTTCTCTTTCTCCTATAGTTACCTGATAAATGCACTGAGCACTGTTACGAGCTTAGAAGAATTTCTAACAATTTGGCTTTCCTCTTCGTTGTATAACCGAGCGTTCCGTTCCAGCTGCTTGACTTCCCAGAGAAGAGAGAGGACTCGGCTAACAGAGAAGAATAACGCATTACGTTAATCGAATGCATACAGTCACTATAAATATCACACGGCTAAAGACATGGAGTATGACAAGTCTTTCTCCAAAAAGGCGTCAAGTGTATTCAGCAAAGATTTGGTTTCGCTCTGACGAAGGGCTAATGCTCGAAACGTCAGGTTTTAGAATCTCTGTACGGTGGCCAATTTACATTATCAACTGATGAAACCAAATTTTTGTATACTACTTCCCGACCGACGCAGCATCACAGTTTCTTTAGAAACTACCTCGTTCATTTATTTAGCAAAGGGTCACTAGTTCGGGACATTGCATGTACAGAAATCAAATCAACTTATAACAAACCATAGATTAATATTTGGGAAGAGGGGAAAACCGGAGTACCCAGAGAAAAACCCCTCGGAGCAAATCAACCCACGTGTGAGGCCAAGTCTGGCAACCGAACCCGGGTTGCATTGGTGGGAGGACAGCGATCTCACGACTGCGCCATCTCTGCTCCCTAAAGACCGCACCGTGACTGGACTGTTTGTTGTTTGTTCCGGTCGAAGAACTGGACAATATATATACTTACCTTCGTTCGTCCTTTTTTTTTTCACTCTTTGCTTTATGCTTCAGTTTCTCTTCACTATACGTTTAACAGTTTTTTTACGGATTTCTTCCCCACTGAAAAAAATTTGCTTCGCATGTTTTAATTGACCGCTATCGTGTCCTTTAATTTCTTTAATTTTTAGAATTTATGAAATTTCACGTGTCTGAACTCCGGAATGGACATGAATGAAAGTTAGAAAGATCTTCGCATTCATATGGATAGCAATTAACTTAAGCAACTGCAAGCAACCTTGAAAAAATCAAAAATTTGGTTTATCAACGGAGTTGATAATGTAAATTGACCACCGTACAGAGATTCTAAAAGCTGACGTTTCGAGCGTTAGCCCTTCGTCAGAGTTTCTTTAGAAACTACCCCTTCATTCACTTGAAAAAATCAGGCTTCAAAGGGATTCGAGCAAATTTCGCACTTTTTGCGTCTCTTCGGATTTATCTTACGACAATATCTTTGATCGAGTTTTATTAGGATCAACCGTTTCAATCGCAACCGGTTTAAAGTGCCACTATAATAAAAAAAACATCACTTCCTTTTTCCCTTCAAATTTTGAGACTATGTTTGCTAACACCTGACTGGCAAGATTTTAAGCATGGATTATCCAAAGACCGTTTACTTTCCGTGTAAGTTTTAAATTTCACGGTGCGCCATTACTCAAGTTCAAAACTGACCGATTTGACTTCAGAGTGTTAGATCCAGGGAAAAGTGACGTCTGAGGCTCACTAGCTTAAATTGCAGCGTCTGAATGCTGCTTGTTATATATGCAAAACGCGAGTTTGAAAGTCTGAAAGCCCAAAACTCCCGTGCTGCATATTAATTCTGCGGCGTACACACGCATTGCATTCTTAAACTAGTAAGCCTTTGACGTAATTTTCTCTTAGATCCAGCTCTCTCACGAACTTAAAGCTAGTAATGGCGGAAAACCTTAGACAGCAATGACCAGAACCAGGTTGCTGACCAGCGGTTTTCGTTAAAACAATGGTTTGCTGGGGGTGCTCAGTCTCGCGGGCTCAGAAAACCTGGTTGTGGTCATCGTTATTTAATAAACAGGTGTGTTTTTGAAATCAAGGCTTAAGACTTTGGTCACTTTGTGTTTAGATAGCATAGTTTTGAAGTCCAAAGAAAAATAATAATTGACATTTTGGTCACAGGGGCACTTTAAGGTTTCCCTAAGGTTTTTATGAATACAACACGACTTTACTCTTCAGCAACGCAACTGCTCTATAAATTCCATAATGAAACCGGTCTTACCGGTAATACTTGTTTAAGAGCTTCTCTCGAAGGGTGTGAAGATCAGTAGGGTAAGGCACTACACTCCAATAATCCGGATATGCCTGTACATCCACAGGGTACACAAATGGTCCGGCAAAATTCAACTGACTCAGAGCCTCCAATCCTGGTACAAGCCTTTCTGTCATAGCCTCTCGCCCTTCACCAAACCAGTCGGGCTCGTTTGGTTCGTACGCCAGCGAAATTCGCTCTTCGTCGGTCAGTGGTATGTTACTGGTCGCCGCGCCGGACGCGTCCATGTCTTGCGCTGAGAGGTCTGGGTTCCCTGGGTCTAAAAAGGTGGACAGATTTTTCGCTTATGGCTTTTTCGTAAGTAACTCCGGTTCAAGCAAAGTGATGCGCTGAAAAGGCGCGTGCTGGGCACGGGGAAATCATATGCAACCTCGTTCCCAGGGTCTCTCTTCTCTGCTTCCATTGTCGTTGAGAAGAGAGACCCTGGGAACGAGGTTGGATCATATGACGATAAAGAAAAGCTTCTAAATGCGGAGCTACAAGAAAGTGCTGATTGTGATACGTACCGCGTTCTGTGACAGGCTGAAGATCCCAAGGACTCATTCGCTCTACCTCACCAGTGTCCCATCTAAAAATATCAAAAACAACGGACATTAAGGGACCCAAAACACGAAAGAATAGCAATACTATTTTCATCCTCTATGAGGCAAAGACGTGATTTATGTCCAAACGGCGAAAGCAAGCTAAAAAATCCGAGTCCAAAATGGAGGTGTATTACATGAGGTAAAATCATTATCCAACTCTGTAGGTCACTGAACTGAAACGCAGAAGACGATTACAAATATTCTGAGATATTCTGCATTTAGTTATTTGCACCGTTGCTAAACTGATCACATTTTTGTCACAGCACTCCCGGAAAAAAAATTCATATATTCTCTGCTTGGAGAACAAGTTAGAGGATGTTCAATACCATACATTCATTTGCCAAGGCAGATGCAATATTTGCGGGAGATCTGTATGAAACGTACATGCTTACTCATAAAGTTTTCACAGAACCACGCCACTTCCGGTTGTCTTCCGTCGCTCAAAGACGCCGGGAAGGGGGGTCTTCTCCAAACTTTTCGGGTGTATTTCAAGTGACAGAAAACTGTCTTCAAAGCCGTTTCTAGTCGTAAAACTTCGCGATTGTTTTATTTTATCTGGTCTTGAAAAGATAATCAAAGATCGACTCTTATATCTCTTATATCTTAGTTCCACAGATTGCTTTTCGGGCCCAAAACTGAGGTCTCGGAGCTTTGGAGAAACAGGCCCCAGTACATGAACTCTCAATTAGCGAGCGCAAGTTATTTTACTCGCAGAAAGTTCACTTTCTTTTTCTCCCAAGCCTTCCTCTGCTTCAAACCTTGAAAATGGAGGCAAAACATTTTGAAAAGACGTATCCTGAGCTTGCATTTGCTGACAATGAGCTTTTACTAATGTACCCATATTCATCAAATAACTGTTGTGAATTTTATTTCTCACCTTACAGTAAAGCACTGAAAATGCGTGTCCGGGAATTCGGTTTGAAAAGGGCTTCTATCAGTGATCTCACCGGCCCACCAAGTCTCGTCGATAACGCTGCGAAAGCGATCCCCTGAAACAAGAGGAAACAATTGTGGTGAACAAATCGCTTACTCCGGCGACCAGGGAGAGCGACCAACTGGTGGTTTACAATTAATTTCAAGAGACACAAACAAAACAAGCTAGTGAGAGATCTATTGTTTTCGTTCACCAACATGGCAATGATGACTTATCATGAAAACCAACCATAAACCATCAGACTACTAGCAGTTACTCTGTCAGTCAAGCTGCCCGCTTGTTTTGTCACGCAATCGAGAGAAACGGCCGAGAGAGGGTTGGGAAAGGGGCTTCCTCGGCCATTTCTGTTAATTGCGTGACTAAACACAATTGAGCCAAAAAGCGCGCGGCTCGAGTGACATTGAAGAGAATGATAGCGGTCGAATAAACGTGACGGCCTGAGTTCACGGCAAACAAACCTGGCCTCCAGTTCCTACCAACTGCTCGATCAAAGGTTTGTCTCAATATTAGAAAGTCTAATACATCCGGCATATCGTGATATCTGGAGAAGAAAAACAACAAAAAATGACAACACTGCAAGAAACGGTCATCGAAGGTTGGCCGCACCAAATAGAAATGAATTTACGAGAGATACGAATTTACATCTAGTGTATATCCCCATACGGCTCCCATAGACGGAGGAAGCGTCATGCTGATGTTTGGTGAGGGAAGAAAACAGGAGACCGGAGAATACAGCGGGGTCTAAAGCTGGCACAATTTTAAAAAAAGGGTTTAAAATCATGTCCACAATGGCGGGAGGCGAGTGCTGTTACCACTACACCGCCGCTGCTCAGATGCTCATAAATCCAGAAATCACATAAAGCCAGGAACCGTTGTTTCTCTGCTCGTCATCTCATAAGCGAGTTAAAGAAAGAAAGAAAGAAAGAAAGAAAGAAAGAAAGAAAGAACAACTTTTTTTTTAATAGTCAACCCAGCACAATCAAATGGCAATGGCTTATCAAAAGTCACATGTTTGTGATGACTTCAAACAAGTAATGATGTGAAACAAACCAAAGAACCGACAAACTGTTTAGGAAGAAACCAAGTTCATGTGACTATCTTCTTTCAAAATAAAGGTGTGTAAGGTGAACCTTTGTTTTGTTTTTTTTTTTCTTGGCAGAACACGGCTTGAATCGACTCATTTGAGGAAAATGAAGAGAAATCACTTACTTTACAGTAAAGGATGCTCCAGTACTGTTTCCTGTTTCAGGATTTATCAGAGCTAAAAACGGAAAAATTCAGGAGGTTCAATGAGCTGCCTTCACGATCACGAAACTATGTAATCAGCCACAAGAGCGAAAAATTTATACAGTGGAACCCCGTTAATACGGTCATCAACGGGCCAAAAAAAAAGGCCGTATTTGGTATTCTTAATTTAGCGCGAGTGGCCGTATTAACGGGGTGAAATTATAGAGGATTCTACTGTATGGGATTTAAAATTGTGGCCGTTGGCCGTATTAACGGGTGACGGCATAAACGAGGGTTTTCTATAAGAGAATGTATGACCATGTATCACCGTTTTGCCAGGCCAAAAAAAAAGTGGCCGCGAGAACGAGGTGACCGTATTACCGAGGCGGCCGTAAGGAAGGGGGGGTTCCACTGCATACAAGTTACAAGTACCCAACGCGGGAAAATTTTTCATTACGAAAAGATCTCGGAAAACGCCGGCCACTGAGAACCTTTGTGTCTGTAGTTATTTGTGCATTTCGTTCAGTTCGTGCTGATAGTTATCATGCCAAAAGTAAGAGACACTATTCTTCTGACTCACACCTTTAATTCAATCGAATGCTTGCTTTTATATGACGCCAATTCTCCCAAAAATCTTGAAGTTCCATGGACCGTATGCATAAAATGGTGGCCACGAAATTAGTAACAAAACAACCCAACCACGACAAAACAATTTATCTGTACCACACGTAAATAGAGATACATGAAATAAGTAATAGACTTAGGAAAGGTACAATGCCCCCTAGAAAATAACTAAGAAGCCGATCTAGATGGGAGGCAGAGAATCTTTTGTCTTTATGCTAATCATTCTCACTAGCCTTGTTAGCACGAACAAACTCAAAACAATTTTTGCTCCAAAGTGAGGCTAGTGAGGATTATTGGCACAAAGACAAAAGCATAATTTCTTGGCCGCTATTTATGAATACCGCGTCTATATTGGAGTTATTGGAGTTACGAACGATCCACCTGATGACAGACGACGAATGCATGATCGAGTTTAGGTTTTACAAAAACGATAAAATACGATTTGACTGAGATTTTGAATCTCCCAGCCCATGTTGTTTATTACAACAGCGTCTACATGGGACGTATACCTTATTCCAAAATGGCCGCCATTTTAGTATTCTTTTGTTTCGTTGCAAATTGGCCCTCTTGACCTCGCTTTCAAACGTAAAATTCAAAAACGAACGAGGCCAAAAGGGCCAATTTGCAATCAAACAAAAGAATAATAAAATGGCAGCCATTTTGGAATAAGGTATATAACTGAGGCGTAACGCGGAATAACGAACTAAAACTTAATACTGGAGCGCAACGCGGAAAAACACGAAATCATTGCCAAGCACCTGAGAACACTCAATGGGAACTTAAAGATTTGCGACGGCTACTTCAATGAAAACGTCACCTCAAAAAATAGAACTTTGTAATATGATCGTAAGCATGAACCCTGGCGCTCCCAGATCCAAACAAATTTAAACCTTACCCAACTTTAAACAGCACAGCGTTGGTGGACCAACTGAGTAATGTAAACTTACAATGCGGCATAACTCTTCACCCTGTAAATCACAGCAAAATAATTGACTTTGCTTCAAATATTATTTTATTAATAGTATTTAACGGAATGGTTAATTGTGCAAGGGCGTACAATTCTCTCTGTATAGTGTGTCTGTACTTTATTCAAGCGAAGAAATATTTGCGACGTCCGAAGAGCTTGGCCTACGCAGGAACGCTTCTTGTGGCGCTCTTTGTCCTCACATACTATTTCTACCGAAGTCCTGACGTGTCTTATTTTTCTCAATTCTCTGGTCTTTTTTCAGCTTTGAGCATTACTTGAAAATCCCGATGAATGCAACCTTTCTTCCCTCCAATGTGGCTAATGCAGTATGCAGGAGTTGCTCTTAGTCGCGTAACGATATGCTTATGCTATTGAAAAGCGTTACGCTTGTGAACTACACTCGTAGCCAAAAAAGGCAAGTCATGAGATGCAATTTTGATAATAATAATAACTAATAATAAGCTGTTTATCCTTAATCGAGGAGCTGCATTTCCATGAGGGGACACTTCGTGACGTTTATAGTCCAGTTTCAAGTACTCCATGACCGCTGAATAAAAACACTGTGGACCCATTTTCACAGGGTTACCCTCCATCTGAAGTGAACATATTCACAAATACCGGCTGGAAGGTGCACGAAATTTGAAACTAAACAATAGAAACAAGTCATCTCGCTTGAATTTGTGAATATATTCACTTCAGATGGAGGCTAACCCTATCAAAATGCGTCCTCAATGTTTTTATTCAGCGGTCATGGAGAGCTTGAAACTGGACTATCTGTATGATGTTGAAGTTGGGGAAAAGATCACTTGCATTTTTAGACATTCATTCATTTGTATCTGATTTATTAAGTTTACAACTAATCGAAGTAGGGGTATGATGCAAAAAAAAGCGGATTAATTGTGGCGACTGACCTTCAATCTCAGTTTGTAGAAGCACTGTTTCTTTGGGTTGATTTCGTAACATTTTGTAGCCATCACCTCTTTGACGTAAAGCTCATGGCCTTGCCGAAGATAATAAATCTGTGAAGGAATAATTTATAAGGTACAAAACAACAATCATACGAAATGGAAATTTCTTCATTAGGCTTTCCACACAAAAAAGATTAAAGCCTCTATGAACTGCTCATATTCTCCTCACCTCGTCTCCTATTTGCGGGACATACGGTGATATCCGGTTGACAGTACATATTAGCCAATCAGGAGGCTGGTAAAGGGTGATTAACTCCTGCACTTCGTCCCCAGCTTTAGGCTTCTTGGAAGGCTAGAAATAAACAAATTCAGATTTTAAGTTACGGGGTTTCGGTCTTGTTTGTTTGCAATCAACAGAAGGAAAAAATGGACATGCAACTTGCCTTTACTTCATGAACTAACATGAATTTCTCATTTACTGCTCGCTCGACTATAGATGGATTTCACGTGACGTCACAGCAGCCATGTTGGTGCACAGAATAATAGAGAAAAAAGTCTTTCGGGAATATGACTCTATCATAATGCAAAACATGAGCCATAATTTGGGTAGGGTCCGTCGTACCTCTTGTTGAACACTATATTTCATTGGCTGTATAGTGTATTGTCGTACTTCCTATTGTTTTCTGTGCTAAATCCATAGACCTTATTCATAAATGGCGGTCAATTTATAATTCTTTTGTCGAAGTGCAAATTAGCCTACCAAGCCTCGATACCATACAGTGAATTGAAAAGAATTCTTGCTCTAAAATGAGGCTTGGTAGGCTAATTTGCACGTGGACAAAAGAATTATAAATGTGACCGCCGTTTATGAATAAGGTCTATTGCTATCTTTGTTCGTTCTATTGTTCTTTTGGCCAATCCTGAAGCCCGTTAAATGAGGAACGACACGACCCCATAATTTGCTATTGTTTTTGTGCACCAACATGGCCGTCTCATCACGTGACTGAAATCCATCTATTGTTCCGTTTAGCAGACTCCCAAGTAGAACAAGCAAGTAGCACATGCAGCTCATACTAGGAGGATAAAAACTTAAACAGGTGCTACAATCAGTTAATTACTATAGGAAAATTCACCACCTGACGAGGGAATGCCACGTTAATTTTCACGCGAAAAACCGATATCTCACGGTGCGATATCGGTTATTCAAGTTAAATTAATGTTGAATTCACGAGTCAGGTGGTGATATTTTTCTTGAATTGCATAGCTTTTTCAAGAATGATGCCGTTTAATTTCCCTTTTCTGAACCTTGCAGTAATCAATACACGCTAAAAAAGGCCATTTCAAAGAGCTGTCTCGACAGACAGGAGCCAGCCAAAACAAAACAAAACAAGGAAAATCTTCCTCTTCTTCCTCACTTCCGCCAGGTTTTTGCATTGTAAACAGAAAAAAAAATTGCTTTGAAAACATAATTCCTTCCAACTTTTACCTGCATTGTTATGTAAGGCAAGGCGTTGCTACGGCGCAATATCAATCAGCCTCGCTGTCAAGTCGCAATTTTACTCTGAATACCTCGCCTCGGTGGCCAATCAGATGACGATAATTCTCCTTGCTATGCGATTCTATATAAAATTCTAACTAACAAGAAAAGAAATTCAGTCTATACTACAGTTTCTTGGGATATAATGAGACCTTAATGTCCTGAATAGCGGAGGCAGTGAGGCCGGTTAGGACGCTTGCCTTGAGATCCGAGAATCCTGGGTGCAAGACACGTTCTAACCACTCGTTGAATTTGGTCCTGGTAGTCCGTGGTTCAACTTCTCAGCTGCACTTGCAAATAGCCAACTGGTTTGCCTCCGGCCAGTTGGGGTTCTCAACAGTTGTCGTTGAATGTTCAGTTCTGTCGTGATTGTGTTTCATTGGACCTGAAAAGCTCCTATGGGGAGTGGTCAATAAAGTATGTATGTATGTAATAGCCTTAACGGAAGTTCATATAGCTTTCAAAGCCCTTAATTGTTTCTATTGCACAGCCTTAGCTGGTAGTAAATGCAAGAGCCATATAGCTATAGGGAATAGCTGGAGGTAAGCAGACCCACAACAAAGCCTGCGTTACTGAACAGGAGCTTTCCTGACTAGTTCTCTCGGTTAAAAATGCAAGCTGTGGCATCTTCTTTCCCCAAAACCAATCAAGCAGAAAAAACAGAAGTTGTGAATCACAGAACGGAAACTTAACCTTCTTTTTCTTTGTTGGTTTCTTGCTCTTTTTGCTTTCTTTCTTCACTTTAGGTTGTCTCTGTGGTGAGCTGGGACCTGGCTGAGCCGGCTCGGTTGTTTCCTCTTCGGATGTGCTCAACACTCTACAAACCCGTCGCGTTCGACGATTTTCCGTTTGTTGTTGAGTCCTCAATCCTACTTCCTCAGTCCAATCCGAGTATTCACTCGACTCGCTTCGTGTAAACAAGAAAAAATTGCTTTTAGTCTCGAAACAATTCACAAAAGAACAGAAAATAACAGGGGAGTAAAAAAAAAAGTTCGTTGATTCGATAAACTAGCCCCTGAAGTGAGCTAGGAAACGCATTATTTTATTTTATTGTTATTTTTTTTGCCCCGTTTTCAGACACTATCATCATCATTTCGAGCTGCCTCAGGCTACACACACTGCAAACAGGCATATTTTTTATTCAAATGAATGAAGGGGTAGTTTCTAAAGAAACTGTGATGCTGCGTCGGTGGGGAAGTAGTATACAAAAATTTGGTTTTATCAAAGGAGTTGATAATGTAAATTGGCCACCGTACAGAGATTCTAAAAGTACGGTGGCCAATTTACATTATCAACTCCGTTGATAAAACCAAATTTTTGTATATTTTTTATTCGCCCAGGAGGAAAGGCGAGTTTCGCTCTTGCTTGACACATTAACGACAGCTTAACGTATTTTGCTTTTGCTCAATGCTTGCGTCGCTGGTGAAAACTGAACCTGCCGGTGTCAAATCAGTGATTGCCTTCTTTCTACAACTTCCCTCACCTGCTACTTTCAGACCATTCTTCCTCGTCATCTTCCTCCTCAGTGTCACTCGGCGTGGCTGCTGCCTCCTCTTCTGCCGATTCCTCGACATCTAATGTGGCAGCAGCCCTGGTTGAGTACGCAGGTCGCCGTACTCCACGTGAGTGTTGCCCGGCTGTCCGACGATTTGAAGCACGGCGCGCAGCTTGCTGGGTTTTCTCTTGAACAGGACGCGGCTCCGGGACATGGACTGTTATCTGCATGAAAGTTAAAAATCAGAATCAGTGAAATGCACTTAAGGTTGCGAGGCTAGTAGCAAACAAGACATGAGTAAGGAGACAATTGCCTGAAATTGTCCAGATACATGCGAGGATCACTTCTCCCTTTCAAGAGTTACTTACTCTCTTTGATGTTGATGGTAATGCTCGTCTTTTCTTTTCTCTAAGATAGTGAAGCATCTCCTCCCTTCCCTGCATGAGGCGTCGC
The DNA here is from genome assembly GCF_036669935.1 of Montipora foliosa. NCBI lineage: Eukaryota > Metazoa > Cnidaria > Anthozoa > Scleractinia > Acroporidae > Montipora > Montipora foliosa. Next base: position 6,009,949 of record NC_090871.1, read on the forward strand.
TCCTCGTCGTATCTTTGGGTAAAATGAAAGCGTTACTGCTTATAACGTTTGCAATATTTCTTTTTTTGGTTAAATTAGGGCTGCAACGGCCAACTCCTATGACCTTTCTCGAACGTAGTGGCATAAAAACGTCTCACTGTTGGGTAGAACCGTATTTACTGCACTAGATGAAGCGCAGCCCTCGAATAAGCATTGCGTCTAAAAAACCCAAAAAATAAAAATAAACAACCTAAAAAGCACTAAAATATAAAATTGAGGTTACCAAGAGATCACACCAGGGTTGCCACACATCAGTAACAAAAAAATTCCCTGACTTTTTCCTGACCTTAAAAAAGTTTTGTTTTTGCCTAATTTTCCCTGTCAAACGTTCGGGTTGGGAATTTGAAAACTCGTCTATGTCTCAAACCCATCTGATAAATTCCTCATGCCAATGAGTTCAAAAGCTTTTCCGTCTTAACTACAGAAATTGGACATCGTCGAGTAAAAGAACTAAAATACTAAAACCCAAAACACAACGACTTATCATTGTTATTAAGTTTTTTACCTCCCTGTAATTTTGAACTTACTTTGCCACGCTAGGTTTCCGGTTACGCACAATTCTCCTGTTTCTCCAGGCAGCAGTATCAGCATCTGACACATCCTGTATGACAGGTACGTTACCATGAACAAGCCGCACTCCTTCCACATCCCCCATCTGACGCATGCCTTGATTACGACTTCCGCCTGGGCTCTGCAGCGGAGGTACTGGACCTTGCCCATGCGCAGGTGGAGACTGAATAGCTGTTATGAGACAAGGCCAAGAAATCAACTCAAGAGACCCCTACATGTATTAACGATAACAGCGTTGAGCTGTTTTATGAGGCTAAATGTAATTTAGGAAAGGTTAATCTCAAGCCAATGCGGCATGCGGCCTTTTCGCGCCAAATGGGCGCGCCTTTATTTTGGGGGCGCACGGGAATCCAACAGGGCTTGCTTGTGCGTGGCCGTGTAATTTTTGCCGATCGTTGTGGATTCATTGAGCCTTACCCTTCCCGTCCCGAGTCTACTTGGTCGTGGAGGCAAATATCTGGTCAGGAAAGTGTTTTTTTCCCACTGGACCGTGTTCCAGTGTTACGGTGCCGGTCAGCAGCTGCTTCAGGGTGGTTCCCGCCTGCGGGTTGCCAATGATGCCACCCTGCAGTGCCTGGATCACAACAGGCCCCTTCCCGCTAACTTTTAAGGCACCAGTCCCCAAGCTCATCAATTGGCGATAATTTTAATGACCATTAAAATTCAAGTACAAGTTGCTTTTAAATTTACAGGCGGCTGTCAATTTAGTCACAGCAATTCAAAGACTATACTACTCTGGAAATAGCAACTGCAAATCCAGGCCAGTAGATTTTACACCAACGAAGTACGCACAAAAGAAGTTAATAAGAACACAATATTTGTTATTGATAGCTACACACCTCCAGCATAGTAGCAAGACTGACAGATATCTCAAGCATAGTACTGAAAAATGTTTCCCGTTGATTGTAACCTTAACCGAAAACTACAACCGAAGTTTTAAACGTCCAGACACACAACGGAGTGAAATAGACTATTGGTGGCATCAAATTTTTGTGAAATGCACTCTTATCGCCTACTTAAATTCTGGGTTGGCATTTGTTTCATTATTTTCTTCTTTTCAGTCTTTGCCCTATGGCTTAATAATTATGAGTACATACCTCTTACTAACCGAGTGCGAGGTCGGTACTGTAAAATTACGGACTGCGTTTTTTCCCGCGCGAGGCACAGGTAAGTTTACAGTACGGACCGAGAAAACGAGGTTAGTAAGGTATTTATTGTATCTCTGTGGTAATCAGCCGCGCGGGAAAGGAAATTAGTAAAAGTCAAGCAGAAGGTTCCACTGCGGCAAAGATTGCCTTGTCAAAAGCTGAAAAACGAAATATTCTTGGTTATTTGAAATAGTTGCTCACAAGATTCAAACAGTCTTATAAGTTTATGTAACAGAAACGAAGAAATGACACGAAAAAATTGCTAGAGAATGTTTTATGGAAGTTTTGAAATTTAGCGGGCCGTACAGCGGACCCAGCAGGCCGCACTGCAGAATATAGCCCGCTAATTTAGCCAATCACAGTCCACATACTACCAGAGAGATATAATAATACCAATTACCAAACAGTGTGCCTACTAATTCAAAGGTATTTTTGCCCTGATTAATAATTATGCAGGAAAGGTCAAATCTTAACAAGTGTTATTGAAATCCAAAAAGAAAATTGGGGGTAACCACCCATTTTTCAAAGATAATTCATGAACAATATTTGTAAAAAGCTCTAAAATATAAAGCAATGTATGGCGTTCTTTCTCAAATTGAAGCTTAATTATCTCTACAGAATGCATGGCTATCCCTAATTTTCTTTTTGGATACCAAGCGTACTTACGAAGATCTACCGGGTACTTTCTCTGCGTAGTTTTAAATCGCGCAAAAATATCCCTGCATTAGTAAGCATCACCAATAGAAAACCCGAGTACCTGGAGATGCGCAGAGTGTGTGCGCAATAACAATAGTAGGCACCGTCCTTAAAATATCAATCACGTTTCCTGGTGGAAAGATAAACTCTAGAATTCTATAAATAACCCTTTTGGTTTTCTAACAAACCTGGAATGATCAGTCGTCCCTGTGCCTGGGCTGCCTCTGCGGCTTCTATTTCAGCAAGAAGAGGAGGAACGTTTTCTCTTGGTGTCGGTGGAGGCTGAGGAACTGGTCTAGGTGGGCCACGTACATTACTGCCATGGCCTGGCACCAGCTGTTGAAAGTGAAGAGGGTGTGGATTGCCGTCAACATCAACCAGAAAAGGGGGCGGCATGAGGTGAGGATCTGTCTGTGTCTGAAAGGGAAAACATGATAAACGAAATGTTAAAAAATTCTCTACGACATTTCAACGAAAAGACCTTTAGCTTGGCTTCTTACATGGTACGACAATGCCTGGAATTCAGTACACCTACAATTTACAAAAAGACCTACTGCAGTAAAATTGCTTAAAGGTAGTTTTTAAGGCAGCACTTTCTCCTTTGTTTTTTTTTTTAAGGACCAGAGAGGCATTGGTGCAGCCAAGACAAAACAACAACTTCCCTGGCACAATTTAGTGTGAAGTTCTAAAGGCTGGTTTGCACATACGATGCAAGCATAAGCATAAGCAGGTGCATTATCTTGTTGATAATAAGTGTCTTTTGTTCTAATGAAGGGTACCAATTACCAAAACGCTACTGCATCTGCGTATGTTGCTTGTGCTTACAGCTGTTTCGAGAAAGGTTGTCCAAAAGCGTAAGAGCGTTTGCAACAGTGCCAAAAGACTTATGTTGAAGCTCTCTCCTGCCATCACGCAACCAAAACACGTCCAAAAACAAAACGGTTCATTAGCAAAAACAATGGCTCTGCATGTGCGCCACGATTATTGTATACAACTCTCAAACTTTCTCTGCGAAACATGACATAAAATAACTAAGGTTAAAGTCGTCACAATCTTCCTTCTCTGTGAATGCGAACCCTTTGTTGCTAATTCATGGCCTGGATCATTTGACTGAATTTTGAAACTCACTCATGTATTTCTAGGAGACGTTTTCGATAGCATTGCCATCATGTTTTCGTTGTCTCAAATTGACTGACAGTATACCATAATGCCCCATCGACATTGTCGCGTAAACTTTAATGTTTCTTTTGGACAACCTTTCTCGAAACAGCTGTATGCATGTGTCGCATGTGTGCTCATTCAACCAAATCAGGTGGCAGGCAGATGATTGCAGACAGACTTTCAACAAACTTTAAAGTGCCCCTGTGATTTAAAAAAATCACTTCCTTTTTTCTTCAGATTTTTAAAGCATGTTTGCTTAACCAGTGGCAGATCTAGGAACATTTTAAGGGGGGATTTTAAATTGAAAGAATAGAAGTATATACTCGGACAAAAGTCCAGATAGTTTAGGTTGCCATTTTGATCTTGTTTATGTTTTGCATTAAAAAAAGGTTCATGTCAGGTAAACAGTATCTGTTCCAGCAAAAACAAAAATACACTAAAAAGCAGATAAATAGAAAAAAAAGAAGCCAAAATGGGGGGTGGCTAGCCACCCTATTGCCCCCCCCCCCCAAACCTGGATCTGCCCCTGGTTTAACACCTGGGGCTGGTTGCTCGAATCCCGGTTAGCGCTAACCATTGGTCAAAACTAATAGGTTTCCATGGTTTTTAACCCAGGTTAGCACTAACCGTGCTTCGAGCAACCCGGGCCTGACTGGTAAAATTTTGAGCTTTGATTTGTATCCAAAGGCCGTTCACTTTGAGTGTAAGTTTTGGATTTCACAGTCCGCCATTACTCACGTTCAAATCTGACCGAATGGACCTCAGAGGGTTGGATCCAGGGAAAAATGATGTCAAAGGCTCACTAGCTTAAAATTTCAGCGTTTGAATGATGCTTATTATATATGCAAAATGCGAGTTTAAAAGTGTGAAAGCCCAAAATTCCCATGCTGCATATTAATTCTAGGGAGTACACACGAATTGCATTCTTAAACGAGTAAGCCTTTGACGTCATTTTCTCCTCAATCCAACTCTCAAGAACTTAAGTTAGTAATGGTGGACCATTAACTAGGAAACTTCCAGTCAAAATAAACAATGTCTTGAAATCAAGGCTTGAAAGCAGTTTGGTCGCTTAGTGTGTTTCGTTTTAAGACATAGTTTTGAAATCCAAAGAAAAATAACAATAGAAAATCGTTTCACATCTTTAGTTCCAACATGTGATGTTGATATATTCTCTACAATCCATTATACCAAGGAAATACCAACCCTATAATTATTTATTATATACACAGTACACCTACCTGCTCATCCAGAACATAGTTGTTAGAATCCCTTATTAGAGGCCTGTAGTCTGTATGAAAAAACTGCTCACTTGGAACCTAATGATGATCAAAAAAAAAGGGGAAAATGTTTGAAAAATTACAAGAAATATCAGCAGAATAGAAAAGACTTCCTGAAACACATGATATTAACTATAACAACTTGCACTTATAGTGTGAGCAGAAGGTAAAGCTGCTCCCAATTCATTGTTGCAAGAAAGTTTTTTCAGAGCTTAGCCAGGACTTGACAAGAGTACAGTTCTGCCCAGCATGACATGAAGCAAAAAAGGCAGCCAATGAGGTTGGCTTGCATCCTTTTCTTGGCTCACGCCCTACTCTATATTTTGGTTACAGGTCTTACTAAGAGTACAAAAAACTACATGAAGAATATCAGCAATATTCAGTGTAATAACTCGCCGCTAGGGCAAAATGAAGAAAACAAAACACTATTAACACTAAACCTGTAAAACCAAAAACAAATAAATCCTTAAATTTAGTTTATCACACACTTAAGATAACACGAAGCAGAGCTGAAGAAGACCTAACCTGGTTGTATCGATCACTGGAGCCATACCCAAAGATACATAAATGACCATGACTGTCTGTACATGCAAACTTGAGACCATCAGAGGAGAACTTGCAGTCAAACACTGCTCCATGGCCCTGTCCCTCAAGCTGAAAAGACAGTTCATTGTCAAAAGACATGTTCAGTTTTCCGTGGTCAAAACTGAAAAGATGAGATGATGATGATGTCTGGTGTGATACAATGATAAATTTTGGTACTTACAGAATTGTAAAAACTGACAATTTTTTCTCCGATTCTTAGATCCCACAAAATAACATATCCATCGTGACCTAATGGGAAAATCACAAAACGTACTTGCATTAAATTCATGTCAATAAAAAAATAACAAAAACACTTGGAAGGGAAAAATTTCATCCAATTCATGTATAACACATATAACAAAATGCATTGTAAGTTGCACATGGCTCACTTCCATATTACATTCCAAAGTACATATAGAACAGAACAAAATAGCTCAAATACATTTTTGGAATATTTGAATTTTTTTACCAGCACTAAGGAGAATGTGGGGATCAGTAGGATGTGCCTCTAAAACAAAGACTTCATCCTGATGACCCTAAGAATTAAACAAACATTATGTTACTAAAAGTATTTTTATTGTATAAACTCACCATTAATTCATGAAGGAACCAAAAAAAAAACAAAAGAAAGGCTTCATAGTTATTGGTATTTGAAAATTCCCTTGATTTAAATTAACATTACCCTCAATTTTGTCCTGTAATTCAAAAGCCGTAAATGGACATATCCACTCCAGTATATTTTATACATCAGTTATTTCTGATATTGTAAATAATACATATCATACACACAGATTTCTTTTGACATCTTTTGCTTATTTTTTTTGGTTCATTTATCTAATTTTTATTTTGTTTCATTTGTCAACAACAGATTAGCTTGGATGCTACTGCCTCAAAAGTGGTGGAGCCAGGGTAACATCAGAAACTAATGGGGTACCTGAACAAGAATGGGCATTTCCATGACCACCCTACAAGAAGGCCCAGGGAGGACCTGTCAGTGACATTTCCCAAAATGCATGCATGTAGTGTTAACTAGAAGGGGAGGCAACAGTGAAACTTCTGATAATAGCGACCTTCAGATTGGAGTACGAGGATGACTACCTTAAAAAAAATACGATTACGGGTTCTCAGTTCTGAGCACGCGCAATTCAAAACTTTTCGTTCTTAAAAACGTACTGCTCATGCCCAGTGCACAAAACTTGTAGTCATAGTCGTCCTCATACTCCAATCTGAAGGTCGCTAATTGCACAAGCAAAATTTGGGACACCACATCTGAGGGCTTCATTCAGCTGCAATTAATAGGGGTATCTGCTGCCCTTAATTACATTTAACCACCTTTTAAGTGTATGAGGTTCAATTAAATTTAACTGGGTTAACAACTACTGTAGGAGCGACTGCGGTCAAATGTTGTCAGTGGTTCTGTTATATTTGCACATGCGTCGGATTCCTCGTGCTTGTTTATGAGTGTGGCGGAAAGAGGGAGCATTTTGTGTGGAGCATTTAGCAGCTTTTTCAGTCACCAGTAATGCAAGTTCACAGTGTGACACACTGCAAGACATGCTCCTTACAGACAACACAATGCTGCTTACAGATAACACAAGAGAGAGATTTCCAGTTGCTGCTTCCCAGACTTTTAAAGTGTTGTCATTCACAGCTGTAACAACATGCTGATCCCAAAGGTCCCAGCCAACCTAACAAAGTAAACAAGATGTCCAGTTTAACACACTTAACAACCATTTGTAAAAAAAGCACAGTTATTTGAAATATTGGACGTCTGTGTTGTCACTTATTTTGACATGGGTAGTTCTGTCAGCCTTGAAGCTGGTTACAGTGAGGTCACCTGTTCACCATTATAACTTGCAGGCATGAAAGGCTGGATCTTCCTAAGGTACAAGTGGGCTTCCAATAGAAAGGATTACAACACTGTTGATTTTTCAGTAGGGAGATATTTCAAATTGTACTTGACTACTACTATAATAGTTAATAGCAATATATTCAGGTGTCTGCAAGTCTCCAACTGTTGTCATAGAAACAGCAAAGCACTGCAAAGACACTAGCTAAAACTAGATGTTTTTGGAAAATATCTTGAAAACTACAGTAACTTGGTGCCCTAGTACTTTTTCCTGTCAAATGTTGAAAACCCCATAGTTACTGTAATAAATTTCTCTTACCAAATACGCAGTATGAGAAAAATCTTATCATTCAAGTACAAATTGTGTAGGTCTACCTTTGTGGTTCCTGACTTTTTACTAAGAAGTAAATTTAAAACGCCACAAAATCTCACCATGGTAACTCTTGGTTTAAGAGCTCTAACAGATTCCTCCACCATGGGTGAACTGAAACAAAAATTTCCAAGAAAGTCGAGTTGACTCCTAAATCACAACTGTTAAAGTTTGAATTTACAAACATCATAACTCCCTGACTATAAACCAGTAATTTATTGTTGAATTTGTTGTTAAACTTTTCATGGTGTCAGTTAACTTTTCCTTTCCTGGTTTTACATGCATTACTATAATCAGGAACAATGTAACATACAAAATCATTGGTTTAAAAATGATGAACAATCTCAAACAACAGCACATACTCAGGAAGTCGTTTACTGACATCAACCAAAATGTGTTTCCAAGCCGATCTGTGAAAATACCAGATTCTTGCTGTGCCATCTCTTGAGCCACTTAGAAACCTGATACAAACAGGAATGATAAAAACCAGGTATTTTGACTTCCGTCTGGTATATGACAGTAGCAAAAGGCACAATGCAGGTTGGTATTAATCCTGATAAAAAATAGTTCAAATTTTCCTTTGTCTGGTATTTCTGACACACAAGAGAAATTAAACTGATATGAAATAATTCTTATGACATTGAAACTGTCAAAAACCTTTTCCCTTTCATTCCGAACACTGGAACTTTCACTGGAACTTAAAAAGTGGGTGTACAATAATACTATATCACATTGCCTTGTTGATAAAGATTATAGTGAAAACGATACCTGTCTCCTTTATGACTAAACTGAATACTGTCCACATGATCCTATACAAGAATAGACACAAATTCATTGGTCCCATAGCAAGCATAACATGAAAATGATAACAATTTTTATTAGTTTTGAGTTATACACGTACAAACCAAAAAAATATAATAATTTGTTACTTTGACTATACAACAGATTAAGAATGTACTTGCACATAAGTATTAAACATTATAAGGGTGTCATTTGTGTACCAATACTAAGGATGTAGAAATAAGGTGGCAGTCAAAGCTTTAACTTAATTCACGTCTGCAAGGTTCGCCTACATCTTTGTACATCTGTATGCTCAAGAGTCAAGTGAGTGTCTCTACATAAACACATTGACTTCTGGGAATGAGACTTGGCAGATTTTACTCTGTCTAACACCAGACAATTTTACTCATCAACTGGGGGCATCCTAGGCTGTTTGCGGTGTCAATGGGTTAATGAAATTATTTGTGTGTGTGTCTACACACTTGTACAAATACATTGGTATTTCAGCTTGCAGGTTGTAGAGCTGTGTATATGAACCTACTGTACATGTACAAACACAAATATTATTATTAGTGTTAACAAACCAACTGGCAGGAGGAAATCCTTTAACAATTCAGAAAGTTTGGTGGAAGTGAATTCTAAACAGACACAGACAAATCATGCTAGTCATCAGAGCAAGATACGTATTGACACCAACATCAAGCCCCCTAACGACACGACTGTGTCTGCTCTGTGTTTTTCTTCCTATTAACTGGCCAGCTTGTTTTGTAAGTTTATGTTAATATCCATAAACTATTAATAATGCACAGTAAAATAATAGTCAGCAAAAACAAGCAGGGTTGTATATAAGAGCCGGCAGCCGGCGAAGTTCGCCGGCTTCTCTGTCAGGTTTCGCCGGCTACTTTCATTGTTTGAAGAGTCAAGACATGTACAGGAGATGATGTTTATGAGGTCTAAACTACTTGGGCTCAATACGAATAAAAATTTGCAGTGCTTATCTTTTCTGAAAACACATAAAAGACTTCTGACTCAAGGGCAGTTTAAAAACGTTATGTTTGAGACTTTCGCTTTGAAAAAATCTTGCTGCGGTGGCGGGAAAGTAGGAACAATATGATTTGTTGTCCGCCATATTGGATTTCGATATCTTTAAACAGCCCTCGATTGTACCTTACAGGGAGGAAAAATCACTCAAGGACGTTTTAGTCCGCGCAAAACTTCCTTTAATCACGCCGCAATCATAAAAAAACTTGTACACAAAGAAGCACTTTCAAAAGGTTTGTTCTCAAACCAGAAGGAAATTTACATATGATGTTCTGCTAGCAACACGCTCAGCCTGCGTTCACGCATCTCTTACGACAACTCAACTGAGGAACAAAACTAGCCCTTGATCATTCACTAACCGCTCCTTCGTTTTCACTTCGAACCTTTCAGTTGATCATTTATGGCGAACGTAGAAGCTGAGGACTCGTAGACTTTATTTAAACACTTGAACGTAATGCTCCTCGGAGTTAAATCCTACTTGCCCGCGTAAGTGCTCGTCCTCTCGAGGGCATCTCTACGCTTCAACATGACAACGGATCTTTATCCAACGTCACTCTTGAACTCTCACTGCTTTACGGAACTCCTAAACTCTTCGGAAAAAAAACTACATCACTCTTAAACCGCTCGAGTGATTTTCAATTTTCGAAATTACTACAACCAAGTTCCGCAAGCATATTTTCCCGCTAATTACACAATGGAACGAATGTGTCATCTTCACACCTAAACAGGATCGAAACATCCTTTACGCCATTGGCCAATTAGTATCCTCCAATCAGCTTCTTTATTTAACAACCAATCAGAAGCCTTTGCTGGTCTAGTCCTTCAAGTATGTGCCATCTTTACAAGTTGTCAAGTGGCAATATTTGCCATGCTCGTTAGCTCCAGCAAAACCACCAAAAAGATACAAAAAATATCACTCAACTTTTTGTTTATAGGGTGTATTATTGAAATGTCGCTTCGTCTTTCTTTAAGTAACATGGTTTTCATAGTATAATTGCAGCTTGATTCATCCCTCTAATGTCTGAGTTTCATGGCCCAAAAGGCCAGGAAATGCATTTTCCGGCATTCAGTTTTCAAAAATTTTCCGGGGGAGCATGCCCCCGGACCCCCCTAGAAGCGATGGGCAAAAGCCCATCGTATAGGTCCTCCGGATCCACAACCGTCTACTTTGCAAAAAACCCCCGCTACTTAAAACCTTAAAGAAAACCCTGAACAAGGAGCTTACGTTGTGCACATCTAACTCAGCAATTCTCTCAGGTGGTCCTGGGGCCATTTGGTAGATTCTAATGATATGATCTGTGCTTCCAGACACCAGAAAGCTTCCTCCTATAGAGACAAGAAACACATTTGATTGCAACAATGATTGACTTAATCCAGAGAGAGAGAGAGAGAGAGAGAGAGAGAGAGAGCGAGAGAGAGATTTTAATGGAATTTGGTCACCTGGGTGATGGTCAGCTGTACTCCTTCAAAAGGTGTTGTCAGTATATTGCAAAGTAACTTAAGAACTCTGATAATATCAGGAGCTTATTGGTCAGAAACATGTTGTTAGTTACCGGTAACTTATGTGAATTAATACAACTTAATTCTGTTTTGTGCCCTGGTTGTCCTGTAAAGGCAATAACTGAAACAACTCAGGAAAATGAAGATTGAATGGCTGACATGTTTCACAAATTGCATATCAAATTATTTCCTTATGTATTTATGTATTTAATTTAAAGGTAAATAAGAATTATGTCAAAAAAGGCATTCTTACCTGGGCTGAATGACGAGCATACCATCTGAGTACCAGGCCGTGACTTCTCAATGAATCTTATAGGCTTCAAACTGCAGCAAATATTATCAATAAACAATTATCAATCAATCATTTAATTAACCAACCAGTCAAGCACTCATTTACATGTACTAGACGAAGTACTCACTCAAATGTTAAGGTGTTCAAGTCCCATTTCCAAAAGCAAACTGTCCCGTCTCCACCAGTTGACACCAGATATCTACGAAAATGCACAAACAATACAGCCAAATGAAGAAAAATCTCCCCATCCTACTCCTCAAGATATTCCATGTTTTCTTCTAAGTTTATTTTAGGTAATGTGTATTTTTTTAAAAACTGTTTTGCTCACCTGGATTCATTTAAAGGGGACGGACAGAACTGTTGAAAATAAAAGAACATTGTGTTAAATTATTAGTATGCAAATTATTATTATTATTATTGCCACTGGCAAAACACAATGTGGAGTTTCACTGGTGGTCAACTGGAACTGGCTATCTGAGCGCTAAGTAGACTATGAGCAGTCCTTTTCCCACTTGACTTAGTCTGTCAAATGCACAATATTTAAAATAACTAGTAAATACAAATGCAAGAAAAATATCAGCAGCTGTGCAAGGTCTAGATGTGTCAGACTTGGTGTCACATACATGGGTTAAGTTTGTTGGTTCTCTACTCTGCTTCGAGAGGTTTTTCTCTGGGTAGGTCTGGTTTTCCCCTCTCCTCAAAAACCAACCAACAATTTGATATAAGTTGTTTGATTTGCTCTGATTTGATTTCTGTGCACAATGTCCCAAATTAGCTCCTCAGCCCTAAATACAGGTGACACTTAAATAAAGTTCATTATTATTATTATTATTATTATTATTATTATTGATTTATAACAGCGTTCTCTGTCAACTGGCAGTCCGCATGGGCATCTGGTCTCCTCCCGAGACCTGAGGTGTCCAGACTGTTGGGAAACCTTTCACCATTTCACTTTTAACATCAACCATGCAGTTCAATTAAATATCCAAGACTTTCCTGAGTATTCTTGCTGAGCCTAGCAGACACGCTTTCTGTGACAGGTTGAATGCACTTGTCATTTTTGAAGCCTCAAGACCTTTAAGAAGCCCGTTAGGAACAGTCCCCAAAGCCCCAATGTTTCGTGACAGTTCCACATACGCCCAATTTCTTGCTTAAGGTCTTCATAGTTTTCAACCTTCTCTTGCTCCTTGTTCTTGTTCTTCTTGTTCTTCTTCTTACTGTTGTTATTGTTATTATTATCATCATCATCATCATCATCATCATCATCATCATCATCATCACCATCACCATCACCATCATCACATG